>NC_133026.1:113419500-113585500 GCF_048771995.1 Taeniopygia guttata | reverse complement strand
GTGGGTCCGCGGCGCTCGGGGCAGCTCCCGGAGCTCCCCCCGAGCCGGCGGGCAGGGGGGCGGCCTGTGGGCCCGGCAGTGCCGATCCCTTCGGGGCAGCGCAGGCGGAGCGGAGGCGGCCGCAGCCCGGCAGGAGCGGCGCTGATCCGGCCTCGTGTCTGCCCTCACAGGCGGCCCTGTTGGGGAACGTGGTCAGCTAATGGGGCAGGTAGCGCCTCATCGTCAGTGTGACACCCCGTGTTCCGCACAGTCACGGAATAGGCCAAGGTGGAAGGGACCACAGTGAGTCACCCTAGAGCACATGGCACGGGATTGAGTCCGGATGGCTCTTGAATATCTCCAGTGAGGGATACGCCGCACACAGTCTCTCTGGGCAGTCTGTTCCCGTGCTCAGTCACCCGCACAATAAAGAAGTTCTTTATGTTCAAGTGGAACTTCCGTGCATTACTTTCTGCCCGTTGTCTCCTGTGTTACTGCTTGACACCACCGAGAAGAGCCTGGTTCCATCCTCTGGGCAACCTCCCTCTATTTTCATATTTTATTTTATATTTTTATAGAGGCATATATTTCAACTCTCTTTAGACCTTCTTTTGTCTGTATTTTTACTCGATTTCATCAACTCACTTAACTCACATTAATGCCCCATTATTTGTGTTTAATTGCTTAAGCTCCTCAAATCAGTTTTTTGAGTGGCCGATTAGTCTTTCTGGCCAGGTGCCCTTTTTTGTTCTAGTGGAGTGAGTTATTGGAGGTTTGTTAATCAAGTCTTTGCTACTTCATTTGTGATGAGGTTAAGTTGTAAGATACATGAAGAATGACATACATATTGTTTTTGAGCAAAAGGAATGTTTGTGCCAGCTGTATATGGGCAACCCATGGAAGGGTGTGGAGCTTCCCACCCTGAGATGTAGTTGGACACAAAAAAATTGCTTTTCTTTGGAGTTAGGACTTAGCCCTTTCATTCTCTTCCCATTATTTATACCATGCTGCCATGCCCTTCAGACAGCTGTTCTAGTCAATAGCGTTACATAGTTCCATAGCTAAATTGTTCTTTACACTTCAGAAATCTGTTTCTAAGAGGCAGTGCATAGTGTTAGTTGGTGTTCACTGTAGTGTCTTAAACTTGTAACTTCAACATTTTAGGCGTTTAAAGATACTGGCAAAGCACCTGTGGAACAAGAGGTGGCGATTCATCGCATTAGAATTACTTTGACAAGTCGCAATGTAAAATCACTGGAGAAGGGTGAGTAGTGCTTCTCTGCTTACTTGGGTAGCTTGTCAAGTAATGAATAATAGGTGCCATGTAAGGCATTGCAAAATACAATGTACTGAAACCAGTTGTAATTAAAGATGTTACTGTTTGCCTTTTTGTACGTGCCTCGGCTCGCAAAGCCAACTCAAAGTGCTTCACACACCAGAAAGTAAATTCTGATTTAATTTTTAATGAAAGTTAGTGTTTTGGGGGTTTTCATTACGTGGAAAACTTATGTCATAATGAGTAATGTAAGAGAGTGCAGCTTCTTCCCTTTAGTTCTTATGGAGAATTTTGAAGTAGTTACCATGCTTTGAATGTATAAGAACTGAAAGGCACTGGTATCTCGATATTTTGTCATTTGTGTTATGAAGAGTTTAGTGTAACATTCTTTTAAAAAAAATTTAACCTTATTTAGAAACTAGCTTTGCCAGTGTTTAATCATATAAGAAAAATGTAAAAAAAGTTACTATTTGCAGGATCTTCAGGCTGATAACAGCTTAAATACGGTTTAAGCTTGTAGTAATGCCTATTGCTTATTGTTGCATCGTGGCTTTGCTCATGATGTCACAACACTTCCAGTTTTATGTGGTTGGCTGTGAGGATAATGCTTTAAATGAATGGCAGTGATCACTCATACGCTATTCTGAGCCAACATCTTGTTTAAAATACATGCTTAAAAAAAAATCAAAGTAGTCGCAAACTTGAGCCATTGCATGTCTTTTTTCAGTCTGTGCTGACTTGATCAGAGGTGCTAAGGAAAAAAACCTGAAGGTGAAGGGACCTGTTCGCATGCCCACCAAGGTACTTGACACTGTTTTCCTGTCTTAAAAATTGGTTTTCTTTCTGCAACTGTGTGCTTAAAAACATATTTTTTAAAGAACAAAAGGTGAGGTGAAAAACAGTGCTACTAAACTGAGGGTGACCCAGTGTAAAAAGATAATTTCACAAGTTGCTTTGACAGCTACCTGGGGTAACTGTTTAATGCAAAATATGTTGACTGTGGAAGGGGCTTTTCTGTTCACTTTATTTTAATAATGAACTCATCTTTTAAATGAAAATAAATACATAGGGAAGGAGTGTTTACATCAGCAGACCAAGCTTAGTAGGTAACTTTCTAATGGCATAGATACTATACAGTATTTGTAGGTGATCATCTTTCCATATGATTGTAGATTACTCCTCTCAGTGCATCAACTAAATACACCATGTCTGACTTTGCAGACCCTGCGGATCACTACCAGGAAGACGCCTTGTGGTGAGGGTTCCAAGACCTGGGATCGCTTCCAAATGCGTATCCATAAGCGGCTCATTGACCTGCACAGCCCTTCTGAGATCGTGAAGCAGATCACTTCCATCAGCATCGAACCAGGCGTAGAAGTTGAAGTTACTATTGCCGATGCCTAAATGATACTCATCATTGAATAAAGTTGATTTACAAATTTTCATCATTTGTTTCTTATGTGTGCCAAGAGATAGTTCTGTGCTGGTTTTTTTTGAAGAAGGACAACAGAAACCACAAGCAGAATGCTGTGTGAGAGGACTGTATATTTAAGGAAGAATATGCCAGCTGTAAATAGCAGGAAAATTTAACTTGGGCTCCTGGTTTCATTGGAGGCTGGCAACTATATGGTTGTGCAGCACTTCATGAAAAATATAGTTTTAATCATTTAAGGGTTTGATTTTGGCCGAAATGTTAGTTTATATGCAGACATTATATACAGTACCTGTATTAAAATTTTTAGGTAAAATTACCAAGTTTTCAATTCTTGGTTCTTGCTGTGCAAGACTGATGTAATGCCTAGCTTATTTGGATTTTTTTTTTCCCCATGTGTGTCACAATCAAAGGATCCTGGGGGTGCTAGTTACAAAACTTCATAATTTGTGATGAACACAATGAACTGAACTATTTTATTCTTTCGATATGCATGTAGAGTCATAAAGCTGAACTATGGAACTACCTAGTTGTCTTGTCAGGTTTAGATTTCCATAGATATTAATGCTAAGAGCAAGCTTCATATGTGAAGCAACGAAGCAGCCATTTTTATTGCTGCTTTTAAGTCTCTCGAAGGAACTGTGATTAATCTTAAAACAACAAAACAAAGCCCAGAGTTCTAGAAAACACTTTTGTTTAAATCCATTAAGGATCAGGTTGCTCCAACTGCTTCAAGCATGGGAGAGAACTTGAATTCTAATTAAAATAAGCAGTGGTGGTTCTCTGCAAGAGAACCTCTGCTTCAAGTCGTTTATGTTTGCTGAGACCTAAAATTGACCAAAGCTTGAGCTTTCTTACTCAAGAGATACAAGAGGCTTTCAATTTCTTTAAGGCCTTAGGATTCTCACCCTCCACTTAGGCTTGAGAGCTTGGGTAGAAGGGAGGTGAGTGAGTTAATGAGAACAGATTGTTTCTCAAGGAAGTAGGCTTGATAATTACGTGAAGGGAGGGGGAAATACCCTCCAACACAAAACACCTATGTCTTCCTTAAAGTCTGTTTCTGGTAATATGCCACAAATAAAAGCTGCCTGACAAATAACTTCTAGCTGTAGTTTTAAAATTACTTGTATTATATGGATTGCTCTTTACAGGAGTAAATGGGCAAACAAATAGCATGTGGAGATCCGTTGACATGAGTTACAGACTACTCAGTAGTCTCATTACAAAGTAGCCCTGTGACTGGAGGGATCTAGGCACGGCTGGCTGGGTTTGACACTATTTCTGCCTTAGGTTTTCCCTGTAGGTTAAAGCCGGAACGGTTTTGCTTACACCCGGCTGTACCTCTGACTTGCCGGGTGCCTCTTAAACACACCTAAATGACCTGAAGTCACACAGGTCTTTCAGCTGTGGCACTTCAAGGACCAATTTCCTTTGTCATCTCTTCACTTATCTCCAAGTTACTCATAAACACAGATGCAACTTGATCTTTGTGTATGGGTCCCTCACAGTGCAGAAATACTGCTGCCTGCCTGCTGCGAACAGGCCGGCTCGCACCGGAGTGCTGTACGTTTGTTACCGGCGGAGTCGGTCCTCAGCTTGTGGAAGGCGCTGGATCGCGGAGTTCTCCAGGCTCATCCCGCCTTCCCTGACCTGCACACTCCTGGTTTTCGCGTGACCCGTTTCGCGATTTTATTTATTTCCTGCGTCGTTTTCTACTTCTACACCGCGGCAGCGCCGGGACGGTTGTGTAACACCCACGCTAACTTTATATAACCCGCTCGGATGGAAACATTTAGGTACCCGCGTCTCCCCCGCCCATCTTCCTCCTCCCCCTCTGCCAGGCAGAACACCCCTCCTCCTCTGGCCGCCCGGCTGTCGGTTCAAAGCTGTTCTTTGCCGCCGTGCCTCACTCGGGGCGATCAGCAAACCACGCCGCGCTGCTCCGCCCCGCCCTGCCCCGCTCTGCCCTGCCCCGCTCCATCCCGCCCCGCTCCATCCCGCCCCGCTCCATCCCGCCCCGCTCCATCCCGCTCCGCTCCATCCCGCTCCGCTCCTTCCCGCTGCCCCCATCCCGCCTTCCCTCCCGCGCGCTGTGCGGCGGCGCCCCCTGCCGGGCGGAGGCAGCTCTGCCCGCGCCTTCATCCCCCCCACTCCCCGCTCCCCCGCGCTCGGCCAATCAGCGCCCGCCTTCCCCCGCGCTCGGCCAATCAGCGCCCGCCTCTCCTCCCAAAACGCCCCCCCAGGCCTGCGCGGGCCGGGCTCGCGGCTTCCCGCGCGCGCCAAGGTAGCGGCGCTGCCGGGAGCGGGAATGGGAATGGGAATGGGAGCGGGGCCGGGAATGGGAGCGGGGCCGGGAATGGGAGCGGGGCCGGGAATGGGAGCGGGGCCGGCACCCGGCCCGGGGCGGGCTGCAGGTGGATGAGAGCAGTGCCCAGCTGAGGCTGGTAGCGCGCTTTCCCTTGTGTGTTACGTAGTATAACCTGCCGGGTGTTTGTGTTTTGTTTTTGTTTTTTTTTTTTTTTTTGTTTTTTTTTTAAAGGTCATACTCCCCAAACTTCTCTAGATTGCCCTGGCTTCTTCGGAAGTGCTCGTTTATATACGAGTTTGCCCCATCATCTGTTATCCTCCGTATGTGCTTTTGTTCGTTCTCTCAGATAATGATGGGCTTTTTTTTTTTTTTTTTTAATCCCTTTCTTTACAAGTTCCTTTGCAGAGAACGATGGCTGATGAGAGGAAAAACTATGTTTCCACGGAGGCGTGTGATGTGTTGGAATCGGTTTCTTTTCTGAGTGTAGAGGGTAAACCTTCACCCCTGGAATCAACAGTACTGCCTAATACAGAGGAGCAGCAGGTGTGGATTGGTTTTACAAGGTGTATTCTGGTGACACTGGGCTGTTTCTTGATGGATTTTTTTTTTTTTAAAGCTTTAATAAATGTTTCTTTGGTAAGAACTGCTGTACTTCTCTGCCCTGGATGTGTTTGATTCTTCTGCTTATTTCTCATTGTTTACATACGGGTCATAGCCCGCACCAAATGCGGATCCATGGTCAGTGCTATGTGATATGATGCGCTAAACCTTGTGGGAAAAAAAAAAAAAGTAAAGGACTTCAGTAATTGCAGTTTGAATGTAATGACACTGTACTATTCTTTTTAATAAGCTTTAAAAAATACACAGATCCTTGATGTGAAAACTCATTAGGTGCTTGGAAATAAAAATCTATAATGCTCTGCTGTGCTTGAGCAGAAGATGATATGCCCAGCTCTGCGTTTTTAGAGGGATCACGTTTCCTACGTGACTTTTCCTCGGATGAGTTCGCTTTGTGTGATTAGTGCTGGTCATGACAGGGCTGTGGGGAACTCGATTAAATCCATCCGCTGAATGAAACGTTGTCACAGTAAAACCAAAGCTCCTTGAGAAAGGAAGGAGTGCTGGGATGCCTCTAAAATGCTTCTTGCTATAATTGCTTTACTTGGGAGGAGAGACTGTTGTATAATGGTTGGGGGATGGAAAAGGCCACCTGAGCAACTGGGACTGGTTGCCTGCTTGTTACTGTGAGGAAGATGAGGGTGTGGTGCCTGGATGGTGGTAAGGAAGTGGTCTCTTGAGGCTAAGAATGTGCCAGTCAGTGCTAATTGAACATGCTGCATACAGAATGAAAGTGCAATACTGTGTAGCAGCTGTTAGAATAACACAGCTTGAATTCAGTACAGACGGAGACCAGGAGGTGGAAGCACTGCAATTTGTGCCCCTGATACTGTGCTCTTAAAATCTCAATACTGGTTTTGTCGTGAAAGAATGCTAAAGGGGGGGGAATAGTTGGGTGGGGGGTGGGGCACAGGAAAAATGGGTTACTTAAGGACTGTAGAAGGGAAAGAAGCAAATAAAAGCTTTGAGTCTGAAATTGGCATGAAAGAAAACATAAGACATTAATATAAAATAGGAAACACTATCAGATACATATGTTGATATGATTCGGGGCTGTTCTGTTTAAAAAGTGGCAATTATAACTGTGTTTTGTGTCTTTCTTCTTTTTAATGAATAGGTATATGAGCCTTTGAAAGTCTTCTTGAGAGTGAGACCCTTTTCTATAGCAGAGCTTGAAAGCCATGAATCCCAGGTTTGTTGTAGAACTAAGAAATAATGTCCTTTTTTTTTCTCCCCTGAACAACACATAGTATTGTAAGGCCAAACTTTCTTTTATATAAGTTATGTACTGCCCTTGGAACGGAATATGGAATTATTTGGCATCTGGAGAGATGCAAGATTTTTTTTTTTTCCACCCTCAAGACTTCTAATAATTTCTATAGTATAGACATGTACACCTGTAGCTCTTCAAAATTTCACTGGGTATTTTATTTAAAAATTGGTCTCAACTCTCTGTAGTGCTGAAGATACAAAGGAGTTCCGTGGAAGAGATTACGTAATTATAGTTGTAGTTTGACTATCTGACTCTTAAGCTTCTTTAAAATGCTTGAATAATCTCCTACCTCATCCTGATGACTTTTTTTCTCATCCTGTCAAAAATCTTCTGTAACCTACACTGGCAGATTCAGATGCTTCAGTGTTTCATACATACACATGTACAAACATTTAGAAGTGCTCCTCTTTCCCTCATTGTTATCACTGATGCAAAGAATTCCTTTAGCTGTCTTTGGAGGACAAAGGTCTCTATATCATATCTCTTAGCCCTTGTCTTTACAGGCTGTCTGAGGAGAGGTCAGCCTGAAGAGCTCTTAAGAAGGGTTTAATGTTAGTTCTTATTTGCTTCTTGCAAATTGTTTTTTTTTTTAATGCATTCTTGCTTTTGATCTACCAGAGTTGGAACCTTTGTATTGCTTTCACTTGGATAATTCGTCCCCCTCTTGCCCCCAGCTTTCCTTTGCCTTTTCTTAGCTCTCCTTGAATAGTGTGTACTTCTACAGTGCTTCCAGTTTGGTAAATTCCACAGTCTGAGCTGGCTTCAATTGTAAATTGATTTACAAAATCAAATTGTTTCAGGAGTTGTTTAGTACATTCCTCTTTGGATTGAGACATTTCTTAAAAGCAGGGAAGAAAAAATGAACATTGAAGTTTGTACAGTTTTTTTTTGTTTGTTTTGTGTAGTTCAGGCTGAAATAGTTGAACTTCCAATCTATTACCTGTATAATCTGTTTTGCGTGGGATTAAGGCTTTTTTCTCAGCCTCCAAAAACATAATAATTGGAAGATCTTCAACATTTTCAGCGTTTTCTACTTTCTTCATTATAACCTCAATCCAAGAAGAAAATGCTTGGTATCAAATGGAAGAAACCCACACAAAAGAGTCAAGTAAGCCTCACTTCCTGATCATTAAATCAAACAGATCAATTTAGTTTTTATGTCCTTTATTCCTCCTTGCCGTGCATAATTTTCCAGAAAGCACCTTTGTTCCAAATATGTGGCACACACAAAAAAAAAAAAAAAAAAAAAAAAAAAAAAAAAGAAAGTAGGATCCAAGACTTATTTCTTGTAGTTATAGGCTGATGCTTTAAACAAAGACAATCAGCAGGTTAACTGGTCAGTTGATGCTTAAAGAGATAATGATTTATAGAAGTAAAGCGTAAGAGCTCTGGGTGAAATTCTGTACTCCCTGTCAGCAATTCTCCAGAGTCACCTGTGGGAAAGTAGGATTATAAATGATGTGTTCAGCACCAGAAATGGTCCAGCTCCTGCCAACTTACCTGCAGGGTTAGCTGAGGGAGACCAGTGGAGTGAATTGTGACCAGCTGGCTTCTATCTCTGCAGATCTGGCTACTCTGTGCCTCTGCTCGCAGGTTTCTGTGAGGCTGGTGGCAGCTGATGGCACACGTGCAGATCCTGGATTATTCTGTAGCTCTCCAGGGTTAGTACATCTGACCAGCACTCCTGTCCCTGCTGATGTGGGAGAAATGTTAAAGACTATATAGGTTCAGAGCCTGGCACAGTGAGCAGGTGACTGGTCTAAATTCAGAAAGCAGTTTCTTAGAGCTTCTCAGAATCATAGAATAAACTGATCTGGAAGGGACCTGCAAGGATCATCAAATTCCAGCTTCTGGCCCTGCACAGGACAGCCCCAAGAGTCACACAAGGTGCCTGAGAGTGTTGGACAAATGCTTCTTGAACTCTGTCAGGTTTGGGGCTGTGGCCACTTCCCTGGGGAGCCTGTTCCAGTGCCAAACACACTCTGGGTGAAGAACCTTTTTCTGATTTCCAAACTCCCCTGACACAACTTCAAGCCATTCTTTCATGTCTTGTTACTGATCACCAGAGAGAAGTGTCTGCCCATTTTTGTTTTTTTGTGAGCAAGTTGTAGGCTGCTATGAGGTCTGTACCAGTTAATTACTGTCACAGAGCTTCTATATCAGTTAATAATCAGACTTGTTAATTGAGGCTCCTAGGACCAACAGTACTCCTATGTACATACCACACATGGATTATTGATCTTAGAAGTTCTGGCCAGTCTCTGAACATAAATGTCAGATTAAGTTACAATCAGTCCTTTCAGATGATGCATCAAGGCATTGTTAAGCTACACTGGGAGTTCCCTTTGCATCTTTGGTTACCAGTCTGGTGTAAAATAAATTTTTCTTTGACACTGTATCCTACATTTATTTAGCTAGTAATTGGTAATTGTATTTCACCTTTACTTCATTGAGAATAGCAATCAAATTACTTGAAACTAATTCAGTTTCTTTCATTACTGGTAGCAGTATTTATCAATCAAAGGATAATGCTTCAGACTTACTTTACTTCGATAATTCTGCTCTTAGTCTGTTTCACACTAAAAATGACTGATGTGGAAAACCAGTAGATTTCCATGAAATTTTATTTTTTAGTGATTGTGCAAATCACAGTCACAAAGTACAAGGGTTTAGAAAGTGTTCCTAAGGAAGAGTTGCTGGAAGGAATGCTAGTAAACATTTTTACCTCTTAGAAAACCCTAAAGGATTGCCTTGACTTTGTATTTTGACTTTCATGTGAAGTGAGTATCTCTGTAGTGACATGGCTTGAGATGATATAGGTAAATTGTGGGACTTTTTGTAGCTCTGGTAAATGGGTGGAGACACTAGGCTTTTTGGGGGTTGTTGGAGGGGCTGTTCATTTTTTGTTTTGTTCAGATAGCTTTCTTCCTGAATAATTTTGTGTTGTGTTTTGGTTTACCTTGTCTTGTTTTTTAAGGGTTGTGTAACTATTGAAGATGCCCAGACAGTAATTCTTAGTGCACCCAAAGAGTCTTCTGCAATGAAAAACAGTGAAAGAGGGATTGGTCATGCTGTGCACAGCTTCACCTTTTCTCAGGTAGGCCAAATTATTTCAAATTTTTGGTTTTGTTTTTTTCACTATAATGAAAGCTGAATTTTGTATTATGTCATGCAACATGATTTTTCTTGTTTTAATTACATGTGATGGCACTTGCCCTTTTCTTAAAAACTGCTTATTAATTATTGATAAGCTGTATTACAATGGAGGTGCCTATTAGATGAGACAAGGAAGCTTCTTTGGCAGGTCTGTGGTTTTCTTTGATTAGATGCTACAGAAACATCTTTTAGGCACAAACTTACTGTGGTTCTGCTGTTCCTGCAGATGCTTTTATCTCAGAAACCTTATGTTTGTATGAATTTGTATAAGTGTGTATTTAGTAGCTTCCTTTTGAAAGAATAGCAGCTTAACTGCTTAAGCCTTCTTACTGAAAGCAAATTTCTTAGCTTTGCCTAACTGCAAGAAGTTTTGTTCTTACAGGACCAATAAATAAACAGTTTCAGAGATTGAGTTATTTAGACCATTGTAATGCTGATTTTTCTCATCAGTTGTGGGTAACTGGTGAAGAGTGAGGAGGGAGTTTTACATCACTGGCAGAGCTCTTGGAAGTGTCCATTGAACACGGACAATGAGCATGTGCTAAGTAGAATTCTGAGCAGTTTATTTTAGGAGTAGGAAAATATTAAAAAATGATTGCAAGCCTGAGTGCCACTCAGAATTAAGCAGGCATCCTGTGAGAACCCAGCAGAAAACATTGAATCAGAAAGGATTCGGGCAAGACAGGAAATTAAGCTAGTGTCTCCTACCCAGCTTGTTCTGAAAAATCAGTCATGTCTAATCAGAACTTAATATTTTGGCTTATTAAACTTCTTTGTGCCATTTGTCACTTCTTTTTTCTTCATTTCTTTCCCTTATTCTAGGTCTTTGGACCAGAAACTACTCAGAGTGAATTTTTTGAAGGCTCAATGAAAGATATCATAAAAGCATATGTTAATGGAGTGAATGGACTGGTATTTGCTTACGGAGTTACAAATGCAGGCAAGACATTCACTATCCAAGGTAAAAAATATTTGCATGTGTAAAACCTAAGTCAAATCCAGTGACAAGCTTACATGAATGTTTACACTTAATTTTTAATATTAAGGGACCTCAAAAGACCTTGGTATTTTACCTCGCTCACTTGATGTGATTTTTAAGCACATAAGAGGAAGACATTACCTGAAGATGAACTTCAAACCATATTTGAGCAATGATGTTAAGAAACTAGAAGATGAACAAATTAAGCAAGAAGAAGCCTTAAAAACTGCTATTCTTGCATCACTGAAAGAGGTCAGTGACCAAATGCTTCTTAAAACTGTTCTGTAAGACAGGAGGTTTTAAAAGTCTTTATTCCACTATTGGTTCTTTATCTATCTAAAAAACTAGAGTATGCATACTTGGTGAACCTTGGAATAATAACATGATTGGCAGCTTTTGGAGCTCAGGGTAAACTGGAAGAACTTTCTGCAGCACACAGTTCAAACCAAAAACCATCAGAAAGTCAAATCTCAATTTCTAGAGAGAAGTCTTCTCTTTAGAGGAGCAGTGGTGACAGTAGCCTTTGAAAAGTCTGAGAGCTACATGACCTAACTAAAACCTGGTTCTTGTTAAGTGGCTCTTCTTGCAGGTTCCCGGGCTGGATCTTGGTGCAGTCCTTCAAATGCTTGTACTAGCTCAGGAGAGATGATGGCACTTAAGATGATGTCTTAGCAGAGGCAGTGAAGAAGGCAGGGAAGAGAGTCCCTTTTGGTGGAAAACAGTCTTAAGGCAGATGAAAAAGTTTATAAACCTGTGATTTATGTAACTTCATAAAGAAGCTTTCTCATTCAGCAAATGAAGGGAGATGCCGCAAAAATAAATGTCTAAAAGGATTCCTGTCTGCCTGTATGTGACTAAGACTGGTCTCTGAAGACTGTAGGGAGAGTAGAGAAGTCTTTACTGTGGCAACCCTCCTATTCTTATTTTCTAGTAATTTCTGTTACTATGTCTTGCCAGAAAATGGGCATCCATGTATTTGGGACGATTTTATGCTTCCAAGTCCAGCTGCAGTTTGCTGTCAGATTCCTTTTGCTCAGAATATTTTCCCCTGAACTGTGATTCTGTGCATCTAATCCCAGAATGCAGCAGGCTCAGCTGGTTGTCATTCAAAGCAACTCTAAAATATTCTGGGACGTACAGGAATAATGATTGGGTTTTCTTTTTTCTGTGGTATTTAATACTAACCTTGTTGAAGTACTCCAGTTAACCCTGAAAAAATATCCTAAAGTTCCACTCTAAATTTTGTTGCTTAATTTAAATCCTGGAAGTCAAAACTTTGTTTAGTCTGAGTCTGGTTAACACTTGAGGAAATATCTCAGATGAAAAATCTGAAAGATTTGAAGGATTGCGTATTTGTTTTGATAGTGTCTCTGAATATGTGCATGTGTGTAGTGGAGGATGGAGTCTTAAAGAAATGTTGATGGTTAGGAGGCTAGTAAGTAAATACCTTCAAAATTTCATGAAAGCTACAGTCTTGATAAGAGGAACAAGCAGGAGCCCAGGGTCTGGAACAAAAGGTCAATATCTTATTTTGAAGATAGCGTTATAAAAATATTTCCTTCTGTTAAATCACAGCCTGACTTACTTGTAGTTTAGTAACTGAATGTTGCAGCAGGTGATCTAGATGCTGATGCACTGCAGGGAAAAGAGCAACACTCCACTATCGGGAAGGACAGGTAAAAATGAATCAGGAAGATATTACATGACAGGACCTTGTTTGTGTGATACAATGCTTCCATAGAGATAGTTCAACGATCCCCAGCTCTGAAGCTGTGCTTCTTGATAGCTTGTGAATGAATAGCATCACTGTTTGGATGCTCTCTCAAGCTGTAATCTGAGAGCAGACATGGCTTGGAGAGCTTGGCTTTGGTTGACATGGATTTCTGTAGGCTCATTTCCCAGGCTCAGTTTACATGTCTCACAGAAAGAGCTTGCTGTTCATTCTCCCGGTTTTGATGGCTCTGAGTTACTGCAGTGCTTTAATGTCCTACTGTTTATGTTCTGTATGCAGTACTGCTGCAACAACTTTTGCTTAGCATGGTTCATACCCTCTCTTTCCTTCCTTTTCCTAGTTCTCTTCATGGAGTTAAATCCTGGCTTTTTTACTGGATTAAGAGATGCCTTATGTGCATTGCTATTCCCACCTATTATTGTCTTTTCTGTTAAACGTCAGCTTCTGTTGTTGGCAAACAATGTCTGTTCCTGTTCCCACTTGTTTTTAGGCAGTCATCTTCATGCTCTTTTCTCTATTTCACTTGAAAAGCAGTATAGCAAGACTTAATTCACTAAATTTTCTCACAATACCTTTACAAAAATTTATCACATGCACAAGTAATGTGGTACTGGGTTTTCTAAATTCCACTGCATTTTTGACATGCCTAGATGAGATACCATGCGTCAGTCCCATATCCTACTTGGCACTTCACAAACAGCAAAGAGGACCCCTGCTGTGGTTAGACTTGTAATGCTCAAGAAACACGATCATATAGACAGTGAAGCTTCTGCAAAACGGTCACTTGTAGGATTTTGTTGTAATTGTATACTATTCTATTTATCTTTAAAATGGAAGACCTCAAAGGTTTTATGTTTTATGCCTCTCTGTAAGAATTTTGGTTTGGATGTACCAAGTGGGTAACACTGACATCAGCACTCGATCCATGATCAGGTTAGTGCTGCATTTGAATAGCTCTAACACTAGGGTTTGCTTCTCTGGATCTGTTTCCTTCTACTGTAGGATGACCCTCTCTCAGGAAAGAGAAATCAGGGTGAATGTCCTGATTTATAGGGGCCTATAAAATGAGAGGGGTAGTATGTAAAGGTGCTGGACTCTAGTGGGAGTTGCTACTTTGTTACATGAATTTTTCCAGAGGTAACTTAAGGGCTGTACTTTGGTGAATCTTGGCAGGTTTAAAACAATTCTGTTGGTGTAAAGAAATTCAGTAAATGTATGTATGTAAAGAAACTATGCTGTTGTCTATTTTTCATGGCCTTTTAGTTCAGTCTGAATTAAAGCAACAAGAAGTGTTGGTTTGTCATAATTTAAGCGCTACCACCTTGGCAATTACTTCTGGAGGAAACTTCTCCAGTTCTTTTGGATGACTGAAGCACTGTTCAGATTTGGTCAATAGCTCATAAAGCTCATAAAGCAGACTGTTGCAGTCTGACAGAATCCTATTTCTCCTGGGACTCTGAAGTTAAGTCTCCAGTGTTAGCAGCAACTGGCCACCAAAACTGGTTGCTGGGAGTAGCAGCAAGCAATAATTCATGTGATGGAAAGGGCAGTTATTGATTATAGTTCAGTGTTATCAAAAACATTTCATTTTCAACCAGAGTAAGAGTGGCCTACTACTTAATACTACTTCAATATTTTAATCCTAAGTACTGGAATTGCTGTCATTTTTAACTTCTGCTTTTCTCATTATCTGTTCATGTGGATCTAATAGTAGTTTATTTTCTCAAGGAGACAGAGAGCAGCTCAAATACTATAGCAAATTTCTGTGATGTGAAGTTGGATCCTTCTAACTGTGCTTCTGACAATCACCCTTCTAACTCCCTAGGTAAAGTGTAAAACTGTTGTGTGTGGGAAAAACATAATGTGAATTAAGAAATATTAGTGGGTTACTGCCAGTGGATAAAAAAAATCCCTATACTATACTGTAAGGTAAATATATATATAGGTTTTTACCAAATTTTTGTCTTCCTCTGGAGAAAGCGCGACTATATAAAAATATTTTTATAGTTTCACTCCTTTTGGGGAGAAGGAGGAGACTTAGTTTTGCAAATATAATGTATAAACTGGTGGAAGTCTGTGATAAAGCAAGGCCATCAGCTTAGAATTTGGGCATATTCTTGAAACAGATGACTGGTGAGAAATTTGAACATTTTGGAGACAGTTAAAGTTATCCATGTGTATCAAATTGTGCAACACAGATGTATCTAAACCATCTCCTTTTAGCAGGTTCTGTAGGTTCTTTTAGAAGATTCTATATACTGATTTAAAATCTGTCAATGAGTTGATCTTTGAACTCTTCCTTTGTTTTGGATTAGCAGAGAACTTTGTTCTACTTGACATTCATAAGACTAATATGCACCAAAGAACACAAGCATCTGTGTGGATTTCCTTTTGTGAAATTTATAATGAGTATGTGTATGACCTATTAAGTATTTCATCTACATCAAAACCTCAAAGGCGCAGAGTTTTAAGAATTTGTGAGGATCAAGGAGGAAATTGTTACATTAAAGGTAATAATACTGTTTTATGATCTGGCCAGTTTCACACAATTTCTCTGATGATCAGAAATGTATGTAAAAGATCTCTTTCTGCAGATCTAAAGTGGATTAATGTTCAGAGCACTGAAGAAGCCTGCAGACTGCTAAAAATAGGAAACAAGAACCGAAGCTTTGCCTGTACTAGAATGAATGAGCAATCAAGTAGAAGGTTTGTTCCTCTAACTATAAGCATGCTCTGTCCACTTTCAGGGGAAGGGAGGGCACTTTAGAATATGTGTGGAATGAACCACTCTTCAATAATAGTTTAATACTTCCCTTGATTATTCTGGGGTTTTTTTTAGGAAATTCTCTCTGAAAGAAAACTAGCAGAGTGACCAGTAGTAGATGCACTCGGGTTGCTATTCTTGTCTTTGGACGATCAAAAAGATCAAATCACATTCATTTTTGAGTGCCAGCAGGGCTATGCATCTTGGTAAATGCTAGTGGTGCTGAGTGACAATGGCTGTGTGAGGATGTTGAAGGAAAAGCTGGTTAACTTTTCATAACTGGCAGTATAATTCTTGGAAAGCTGGAGCCTGTCATTGGGGGATATAGGAAGGAGCAAGTCATGTGGTATCTTGCAGTGCTGCTAGATTTTCTAGATGCTTTTAGATTGCTGTGTTCAAGCTGAGCTTACTTGGTGCTTAAGAATTAAACTCCTACCTTTTTATCTAGCTCTGGGCAGGGATCAGGGAGAATTTGGCTTTTGATGGAGTGAGAGGAAATAAAGAAGGTTGTATAATTTCTATTGAAAGTGTGTTCTTTCTTGATTTTAATGATAATTTGTCTTTTAAGTGTGAAAGGGCCATGTTTCATTTTTAGCTAATACAATCATAGTGTTACTAATCTTGCTTTTTTCTCTAAAAAGCAAGAGTTGTTGTTCTATATTAGCTAAAGACAGCTGCTGTTAAATTTCATGTTCTTCTTACAGAGTTTTATGCCTAGAATGCCCACTGATAAAGAAGTTTGTGTGCTGTGCTTCCTGATGAATCAGAGAAACTGGGCACTTCTGGTTTTGTGACTTCTCTTTGGTTTCAGACATGCCTACTTGCCTGTGTAGATTGTTGTCTAAACCAGAGTTACTGGATTTTCAAGTGTTACAAATTCAACCTTTCTGGAAAACAGAATTATTTTAAAACCGAACAAGTAACTATGCATATTGAAGTAGGCAAAATTACTTGTAAAACTTGAACTTATTCTCTTCTCCCCACCATTTGTTTCTAAATTAATCCTTCAGATTTGCTGAGTTCAGATACTGCCAAAGGTTTTCTATACGAAGTGGGTACATGACTACTCTTCTTTTGCTCAGTAGACTTTAGTGAACTGGCTTGGTGTTTTTCTCCAAGACATGTGGTATTTTTCCTTTTCCTGTGTGAAGAGAAATAGAAAGTCATAAAAGACAGCTTTTTTTTTGCTGCTGAATGAATGCATTGCAAAAGTAACTAATATACCAAGATAACTAGTGAATTAATTCTTGTCCTTTCTTCAGCACTGAGCTTTCTGTAGCATACAATTTTACTTTGCTTCAGTGACTGCTTAATTTTCATAACTGATTATTAAAAATAATTTCTTTCCATTCCAGTCACAGTATATTTTCCATCAGGCTACTCAAGCTAACTGATGAGCATCAGCCACGTGTTCTTGGAGTATCGGAGTAAGTGAATGCTTCATGTGATTACCAAGAATGTAAATATTTTTGGAAAATTAATAAGGTGCAAACATGCCAAACTGCTGAACTTTCTAATAATAAACAAATCCTCTGAGAGTTGAGAAGGAAATCAGAACTCCACTGAGCACATAAACTGATGGGAAGCTCAACAGGGACAAGCACAGAAGTGTTTTCCCGTCTCTCACTCTAAGGTTTTGCTGAAGCAGCTCTGTCAGTAGTGTGTAAATTGAGGAAAATGTGTAATTGTCTCACGTAATAGGGTGGTGGCAGAGTAAGACTATGCAGCACCAGGCTGTACGTCCTGGTGAGCAGAATTCAAGTGTCTGGCTGATAAAGGGTGATCTCTACAGCTCGAGGGCAGCAGCTGGTGCTGAATGCCCCAGGTGCAAGCTATGCCAATCTACCTTTCTGCTCTGGGACCAGACTAGACCTCATGGGTCTAATGTTTGTGAGAACACATTTGGTGTGCTCCTAGAATGTAAATTAAAATCTGTCATTCCAAAAGAATTCTGGTGAAATGATCTCAGACTGTTCCATGGTCCAATGTACAGTAAGAGGGGACCATCAAATGATTTGCTTAAAAACTGTTCTCCATTAATATAAAATGCTAATGTAAGTGCACCCTGTGAGAGCAGTGTTAAGTCCTTACACTTAAGTCTCTGCTCTCTTATGGTTTAGAGGAAACAGCCTTATCTTCTGGCCTGAAGGCATTTAGATAGCTTTTTTTTGGAATGGTGTGTCTTTTTTTCTTCTGATTAATTTAGCTTGATACAGAAAAATTAAGACAGCCTGTAACAGAGTGTTTTAGTTCAATTCTATCTGCTATTGCTTCTTCTCTTGTCTCTGCTGAGCAGGGTGGTAATAAATATACCTCACTGTAAGATAACACCTTTAAATGTCAGATGTTACAGTGATAAATACTCTTAAGAATAGATAACTTGAGAAAATGACTGCATCTGTATTTTTTTTCTTGCTGTTCTCTATCATAGTGTAGCCCCTTGAAAAAAATTGCAGCAGCTGTTAGGTGAATGACAGTTTGTATGTTGCTTAATGAAGAAAAAGCTTTTCATCTTGTGCTGGAAAGGATAAAGAACATAAGGCTTTCATACATTTGAAATATGTGCCTTAATAATTTGTATAGGACTTACTTTAGCTGTATGAAAGTTTATGGTCTTACAAACTATTTTATTTAAATAAATTTATGTATAAGTGAATAATGGTATGGTCACATAAATTATCCAACTTCCAGGGGTTCCTCCATTTCAACAGCTTTTCTAATATATAAAGTAAAATTTACTGAATTCCTTGATTAGCCAGGATGGTTTTCTGATTGTAACCTGTTGTTCCATGAGGGACTGAGTTTAGCAGCAAGTAATTGCTATAGACAAGCAAAGAGCTCTATGGTGAGCTGGGAGGGACTTAATGTGTGTGTTCTGGATAACTCTTTCATGCAGGTTGTCTTTCTGTGACTTGGCTGGTTCAGAGAGGTGTAATAAAACACATGTCTTTGGAGACAGACTAAAAGAAGCAGGAAATATTAATAATTCTCTTCACATCCTTGGAAAGTGCATTGCAGCATTGAAACAAAATCAAAACCCAAAGTAAGTGATAAGTAATTTACATGCCAAGTTTTAGGTGGAGACACTAAGTGTCCCTTTATATTTCTGCAAGCACTTTGCACAGAGAAAATTGGAAAGCTACAAAATCTTTTAAGTCGTCTTTATTATAGCTGTCACTCTAATACCTGCAGAGCACCATTTCTCCATAACTGGTGTTTGTGGAGAACAAAACAAGGCAATTTGCAGCAAACTAACAGCATTTCTTTAGTGTATGTATATGAACAATGCACTTTGTGTACAAAGCTTCAATTTTGTCTTTTTCATTTCCACCTGCAAATTATACAGGTAGCTTCATCAGGCAGCTGATAGATGACCTATACTTAGCTTTTGGCTTGTTCCACTGTCTGCTTTGGAACACTAGGAAACTGTGATGCAGACACCATTCTACTTTTTCTTTTAAATAGTTCAGTTTGTTGGGGGGGCCTATGAAATCCAGGAAAGACCTTGCTCTTTGATATAAAATAACTTGGGCTTAAATATGAGCATTGTACTGGATCTCTTTCCTGAAAGAGAGAAACAGAATTAAAGTAAGCTACAGTAGGTCAGAATTTTACAATTTTTTTGTTTCATAATTTGATATTTTTCCCTCCCTGAGGATGAAGCCAAGCTATATTCCATTCAGAGAGAGTAAGCTGACTCGTCTGTTTCAGCCGTTTTTTTGTGGGAAAGGCAAAGCTTGTATGATTGTAAACATCAATCAGCATACTTCCACATATGATGAAACACTGCATGTAATGAAATTTTCAGCTATAGCCAGACAGGTAAGAGTATATCTACTTTCTCTGTTGTTCTGATTTTTTTTTTTTTTTGTTAGTAGTGATTTGTGAAATGATCAGGTTGTATGGATTTTAGTGTGATTTGGATTCTTGATTCATCATATTAGTTTTTCTGCATGTAGCCTCTCTCCAAAAGTAGTAGGGCTTCTAGTAGTCTTACCCATTTTCAGACTTATTTGTAGTAAGAAGTTTAGACCACTGCAGGTGTCTGTTCAGTTCTACACTGCTGATGCTCTGTGCAAAACAACTTTCAGGCATGACTGATTTATACCATATATCTGAACAAATGCAGGATTTCAATTCAAATTTTTCATGAGTTACTTAACCTGGGTGCAGTTAAACATCTGCTGTACAAGATGAGTAGTTCACAACTACTTGGACAGTTGGTGGTAGTAAAAGGCGTATCATCTTCTTTTATAGTCTAAATGAAATCTTTTGCAACTGCATTGCTCCTATTTGGCTAAATGCAAGTAATTAATAATAAAAGTGTCTTGGCAAGCTTTTCCTCCATCTCCTTCAATACCCTTGGGTGGATCCCATCCAGCCCATAGACTGTGTGTGTCTATGTGCTGTAGCAGGTCAATGATCATTTCCTCCTGGATTCTGGGGGCTCCTGGATTCTGCTCCTTGTCTCAATCTCTCATTAAATTCGGGACTTGGGGTTGATGTTTGGCCTTAATTTTATTCAAGTTCCCTGAATCTGCTTCTTGCAGGGAGTGGGCTGCTGGGCTATGCTGTGTCTCATGGCAGAAATAAATTTTTTAGTCTGGAGCCACAGATTATTTCTGTCATGTTATTGCAAATCTGTAATAGCATGTCTAATATGATCTCAGAGAGGAAGGTTTTTGTAATTCTCTTCGGAGAACTAGACTGTGTACTGTGGAGACAAATTTCTGATATGCTGTCCTGTGACATAGTTACTTAAAATCTTTATGTCGATAGCATGAATTGCTGAATCCTGTCATGATTTGCTGATTCCTCGCTGAATCCTGGTCATGTTATTTCAGAAAGGAGCAAATGTTGTAGGGATTTTCTGCTTTTCATCAACTTTGCAGGAAACTACACCAAAACACTTCTATTTTAGGGGAAGAGAAACCACCTGTCTAGACAAAGATACTAAGTTTCTTAGCAGATAATATTTCCCTTTTCACTCTTTTTAGAGTATTTAAGTCTTATGTTCATGTAAGAATTATGTTACATTGATGGATTCTTTTCTGCTAAAAGGCACATAAGCTTTTGTTGACATTCATTAAATATTGTGTGAATACCATAATGCATTCATTCAACTCCTTCCTGGTATTCTGATACCTACAATATTGACAGCATTGGTAAATCATCTCTGGATTTTTCAGGTTATCCAGACAATCCTGCCCAAAAATTTTGGTTATTTTCCACCAAAGATGGTTGGAAGTGATGGCAAACCTATCATGCACTTTGATGCTAACACATCTGTAGGTGACTTTGCTGACAGTACTGAAATCTCTGCAGAAGAGGAAGTGGACATCACCATTCTGAGTCATGAGGTAAATGCATGTCTGCTTAGAACTGCACCCAAGAAAGCAATTGCTGTTAGTTCTGATATTGTTTTAGCATAGAGATGTGCTGAAAGCTGCATCAAATGGGAAGCTGAAGTTTCTGTTTAGTGTCAGACAGACTAGACAGAGTGGCCTAGTTCAGTGTAGCTGTGGAAGGATGCCCTGTGGCTTTCTAGTTAGGACTAGTGCTAAATTTGGAATTCAACTGATTGCCCAACAAGAAGATTAAGGAAGTAGTACATATCTTTAATATAATATAATTTAGTTTTTTGTGCTTTTTTTTTTTGGAAACAGCAGTAATGCGTTAAGATGCAGCATTTTAAAAACAAAGCTATACAATCTAATGACAATAAACTGTAAAAATCAAGTAGGTTTTATGTTATGTTGTACAAACTAATATTTAATGCCAAAACAGAAGTAAACTTTTTGATAGTGGACACCATCAAGATGGGCACAGGATGTATTTGCAGTAGAAATTAATGTTTGAAAATACTTAAACTTTGGTGCAGACCCCCAAAAAAGAGGCTTCTAAAAAATACCCTCTGGATGGCTGCCTGTTTGAATATTTTGCTTGAGATGCATGTCAACATGTGTTTTAGTCTTGGTTTTTGAGATGAAACATTTTAAATTTAGGACCTCTTGAAAGCTGCAGAGGACTTAAAGGAGAAGTTAGCTGCAGAAAGGCGAAGTAAGCTCCTTCTGGAGGTGAAGATACGTAAAGAGATGGCAGAAGCAATGTTTCGACAGCTGCTGGAAACAGAGGAAGCCTGGAGGCAAGTCACATTGCAGTCTGCTTTGAGACTGAAAGGCTTCCACATGTATAAAAGCATACCTACATATGGATGTATATACATACATGTGTATATTCAGGGCATACCTACTCATGTTATTTAGAGAAGACAGGGCTGCACAATTTCAAAATCTCTGAAGGGAAAGGGAAGAAAGAACATTAAACTTGTTCAGATCAGCCTCTTCCCACTTACAGTTAAAAAGTAATGCTGCTTTCTGTTCAGCTTTCCTCTGTTGAATTTATAATTACTGGAGCTTGCCTTGGCTTGTTATTACTGCTTAGCAGAGGTGGAAGATTGTTACAGGTACCCCACTGAGCCAATTTTTCCAAAACATACTCTGTCATGTAAATATGCATGCATGTGCTTAAGGTAGTTTGAATCATAGCTCTTTTGAGCTTCTCTGCATGACTTATGAGCCACTGTTATTTTGATATTTTATGAATTACTGTGCCCTTATAAATTATCTTATGAATTATGAACCTTGCACTGATGTTAATTTAGGAATTTTTTTTTCAAGCCCAGATTCCTCAAGCTAAGTTCACTTCCTCTTAACTTGTCTTTAAATCACCTTCCTGCTGTTTGGATTGTTTAAAAAATTAATACCAAGTTGCCAGCTGAGCACACTATGGTTTAACCCTGGTGCTAGCTTTAAAATTGTTTGGTTGCCTTGGTTAAACACATGAATTAGCATTGATGCTTTTTCTCTGTTGAGGTGATGTTCTGCATCATTGATGGGGGTGTTTTAAAATTTTGACAGTAATATGGAATGTATTGAAATAATAGATGGAGAGGGATTTCTCACAAGAGTACGTGATGACAGGACAAGGAGGAGTAGATTCAAACTGTTGTTTGAATCCACTAATTCAAAGAGTTGGTTTAGCTTGATTGTCATGAAAAAAATTCCTTACTGTGAGTGTGATGAGGCACTGGAACAGGTTGCCTAGAAAAGTTGTGGATGCCCCATTCCTGAAAGTGTTTGAAGGCCATGTTGGAAAGGTCTAGTGAAAAGTGTCCCTCCTCATAATAGGAATGTGAGAATTAGATGATCTTTAAGGTCATTCCCAACCCAGGCCATTTTATGATTATATGAAAATGAATTTGGCATTTATCTTAAATGGAAAAAAGAAAAACCAACCAAAAACCAAAGTGAGAGATGCCCTCAGCATATATGCTTCAATTGTAACATCTAAATAGGTGTGGTTACTTCTATTATTGTATGTTGGTGGATTTTCTTATAACTTTTTTTGACAAGTGGTAAGTGTGTGTTCTTCTTTAGTACTTTCTATGGTATACGCCAAGTAGAAGTAACACTTTGGTGCATGTCTATAGGATCAATGAGATTAAAAGGAAAAAAGTGCTTCTCTTTATTTCACTATTTCTGATTAGAGAAATAACTTTAATATTCTCAGCTGAATACATGTGTTCAAATGTAATAGCTGGAATGCAAACATATGATTTATAACCAACATGTTCTCTTCAGCAACCGCTTGGAAGATATGAAAGATAGTTATGAAGAAAAACTCGAGAGCAAATTTGAAATGTATAAAGAGGCTATTAAGAAGCATGCATATATGTGTGCAATGGAACAAATTGAAGACCATTATGTTCCCATAGAAGAATTTCTAGCTGAACAAGAGAAAGTTGAGGTATGACTTGACTGCCATTAAAGTATGCTCTAGCATCTTAATTGTAAATTTTGCTTTTCTTTAACAGAATCACTCTGGGATTTTGAATGTGACACTTGTAAACAAGGAAAATAACTAGCAGTTCAGCCTTGCTGTTCTGTGTTCAGTGCTCACCATAAGGATACAGATGTCTTCTCTCTAGCACTACCTGTAGTGCTCACCTAAACTGCAGGATCTTTGAGAGCACAGTTCAGTTAAATCCAAATCATCTTTACCTTTGTGGTGCAATGACTGTAACACCCAGGAGGATGATGTGTACAGGAGTCTGGCTTTCTAGAGGTCTTTGGGATCATAGGAGGTAGAGTAAAATGCTACTCTGAAAGGGTGGTGGGGAATTTGTTACAGGATAACTATTTTAATTATAATTGATCTCTGGTCTGGAGGTGAGGACTGTGGGATGAGAAACTGATGAGAAAGCAAACTTCACGCAGGAGAGAACTGAATCTCCTGAATGTACTTAAAGATAGAAGTGCTCAGAGTTGGCATTAGTAAGTTGCTACTCCTTTTGCAATGCAGCCAGGTTAGCTATGAGCAACTCAGTTTTCTAACCTCTGCAGAGATGGTTAAGTGCATCCAGGCAGCAGATGAGCCCTGTGGGTCTTGTTGTCTTTAGTGGAAGAATAGAACAGCTGTGATGTCCACCATAGGAGCTTTCTCACTGCGCTCTCCTGTTCTGGAACTGATAAGACATCACATCCTATGGATAGGCAGGTTTCTTTCAAGACATGAGAAGCGAGTTTCTCTTGTAGATTGTGGTATATAAATATTTCTGCTTTTACAGCTCTCCATTCAGGTGCTGGCAAGAAACACCATATTATGTAATGGCCTGTGCTTTTCCATCTCCTTCAAATTTGTCTCTTCTCCTCCCTTAGACTCTGTTTCTATGTTCAGTTAAATCCTAGCTATAAATTATATTAGAGAGGATGAAAAGAGTTTTAATAGTGCTCTTATACTGGCCAAGAGGCTGCATAAGGGAAGATTCAAATAGCAAGATGCTTTTGGTAACAAGTCAGATAAAAAACTGCTGAAATCCCTGAGAGGTAGAAGGGTTAGTTGACAAAGGGAGAGAACAGCATGAATCTGAGTGGGCAGCTTCAGAGAACCAGAATTAGATTAATAACTTTTCTTGATGATGCCACTTGTTTGATTTCTCACTCTGAAATACCACCCTGGCAATCTGACAGATAAAACTCTGAAAAGAGTTTGAAATTACAATGTAGCACTATGAAGTACGGTCTTCCTTAGTTAGCAAGCTAACTTGCAACAATGTTTAGTACAGACACACTAAAATTTCCTTTCTGCCATATGGTTACTTTTAATGCAGTTTAGAAATCCTCCGACTGGAAGAATTGAATCCTTCATAAAGAACCTTCCTCGTAGATATTTTTGTGACCCGAGTCTTGTCACTTACTGTATCTATCCATAACCTGTGAAATAATTTAAAATGGCATGTTTGTGTGGTGTAACTGAAGGATGTGCAGTAATGCATCAGGTCAAGCAGAAATACAGATAAATTCTGCCATATGCCCTATTTTCTTTCAGGATAGAGAGAGGAAAATACTGCAATTGGAAAGGCAACTTGATCAACAGTCAGGGAGGCTGTTGGTTCTGGGAAGTCTAAGCTCGGATATTCTGACTACTGAAAATAACATAGAACAAGGTACGAATGTAATCTGGGTATTCAAAGTTCAGTTTACGTCTGGTAATGTGTATAAACAAACAAACCTTTCTTTTGCCCGTAGATCTTATGGACAGCACATTGAAGAGAGCCAATGAAGGACTGCAGAAACAATGTAAAGAGAAGGAAGAGGTAGCTCTTGCTTAGTATCTTTCTGGGGCTAATGATTGTAAACTCTATCATGGTTCAATGCTTAAAGATGTGCATTGTAGACAAAAGTATGAAGATTCCTGTAAATGGGCATTGAGCTTAGAAAAAAAAAAGCCCTTGCTCAGTTGTGGATGACTTTTGCCAGACTGTTCTGGGTCTTATCCTGGTCTGTAAAACCATTTGCTACTCTAACAAGTTGTGGTGAATGTGGTGTGAGTTGGAAGTAAGGAAGTATGTTTAGCTTTGTGCTGGAATTTGTTGTAAATATTGCCATGACCTCAGAGCTTTCCTTCCTGAGATGCTTCCTGCTTCTGCACAGGAGGACAGTTACAGAACCTAGTAATAATTTAGATTTTAGATTTAAATCAAAATAGTGCCTTAAAGCAGTCCTTTCTGAAAGTACTCAACTCCACTATCATCCTAAACTTAAGTAAAGGTGAATATCTCTGTTCTTCAAACAAGATTTCTGTGCTCTGAATACCATATAGATGTGGGAATTATGGGAAACATTAATTTTAAGTATGCATTTTTATTCTATTCCTTGAGTGATCTTTTTGTAAAGATACAGTTCATTTCCCATGTTTAAAGAGGATATGGGGAGAAGAGAAGACATAGGTTTTGCTGTTTTTCTAATATTAAATATGAGTAGGGATTGGAGAAATAGCTCCAGCTGGTTCTAATAAACCATGTAAATGGAAAATGAACTTAAGTCCATTTCTATTAAGAAAGAATACTCCAAAAATAACTCATTCCTTACCAAGTTTAATGTCTTGTGCTATGGCTATAGCATTTGTTTTCCACTGTTTTTGAGAGCTCTACATCATTTTCCCATGTCACTTTCAAAATTTTGTGAAATTTTTATGCTTGTTATGGGGATACAGTTATTGACTGTTTTGTGTGGCTAGAAAGTGTTAGAATGATGAGATTGATTCCTGACAATAACTGAAGTAAGAATGGATTAAACCAGTTGATTCCATCAATGCCTTTTGCTGCTTTACCTCAAAGATCAGTGCATGTGTGACTTGTAATTCACTTTTTTCTTCCCATTCAGCCAGTAAACATGGGCTAAGGGTGTGAGGTTTTTTAGCAACTTCGTAGAATTAAATTAATGGCAACATCTATTTTTCTGCTTCAGAATTTCTTTTGCCTCTTGGAGCTTAAGCTTAGTCCATTAATATTCATGTCAGAAAGGTGAGGTCTTCTGTGGTAACTGTGCTCCAGTTTTTATGTGAGTAGTGTTAATGAGACAAAAGTGTTCTTTTAAGTACTCTTACTGAAATGAAGCAGGCTGTTCCAGATGTTACTTAGTCTGTGCTACTGCTCATTGACTGGCAGGTCTGTAAATCATAGTAGCTTCAACACAACAGCCTTTGAATACTTCAGCTGTATTTTATCACCTGAAATGATGAGCTGGGACATAGAAGGTTGAGAGAAGACTTTCTTGTTTTGATCTTGCAGTTTGCATTGTTTTAGTCATAAACAAAATTAATGCAAAACATGCTGTTTTGAACTTTCATGTGTATGGGCTTTATTTTCAGCTTATAAAATCTCTGAAGTTTAAAATACAGAAACTAAATGAAACCCTGTTAGAAGCTAATGAAGGCTACAGAAAAATGGCAGAAGAAAACAGTCAACTGAAGCACACAATCATGCTCAAGGTTAGTCAATGATTTAAAAACAACTTTATTATGGCTTGTATCTATAGTTGTACTGGTGGCTTCTGCATACTTTTACATGTAAAATCACTGTTAAATTAGCAATTTGTTTTGATGTTAGCATTTTTTCTGTGCCTAACTTCCTGAATTATGAGCTCAGAGCCCTTGTGTTTCACTACTTGACTCTGAATCTTGTAAGACAAAACTCATTTTTCAACTTAAGTGTTAGACTCTGTCAGTAGAGTAGCTCTGCTGACAAAGGCTGCTAATCTAAAGATGTCATGAATTCTGGTCAAGTAAAGAAAATACTACTTGCAACTCATCATGAGGCATGTTGCTGAGGCAAGCAAGGTGTGCACAAATGCTACTGCACCAAGGCCTAAGGATCTATGGCTTTAAAGCTATACTGATGGTCCTGCCACAAATGGCCAAACTGGATGAGAGATAGGGGCAGATAAACTGTTTAATACAGAAATGGACATCTTGCCTTCAAAAGCAGGGACTTCCTAACATTTACTGCATCTTACCTCGGATATCATCTAGGTACCCAAACAAAAAAATGAAACTTTTGATCTCTTGGCACTTTGAATCTAAGCCTCACTTGTAATCTGCAGGTATAATAACTGCTTAGTGATGTATTTCTTTGAACATTAGATTAATTTCTGCATACTTTTTTTTTTAAATCTGAGTCTGAAAATTATTTTACTTGAACTTTTTAATTGGAAGTTACCTTCCTATCCATTGTTAATAGGAAGGTGATTTTCTTAACCACAGAGATTAAAGAGTGTATTTAACACTGTATGCTGCCCACTCAAAGCATTTTTTCAGTCCTGGTTAGCAGATTTATGCCGTAAGAGTTTTGATTTGGCCAGTTTTCTTTCAGAAATTACAAGGCAGGAAAGCTGCCTTTATCTAGTTCCTAGAACAGCATCAGTTCTTTGCATAGTGTGGCAAAGCATTTTAGCATCAGCCTCTTAGTCAGACTAGGTCTCTAACTAGATTGTATGGCCCTGTAGTTTGCTGCGTTTTTAATTACTTGTTGTAATTTAGAGGAATTGGGCACTGAATTGCCATATGACATTGTAATAACAAAGGTATTTATGGGTTTAATAAAATAATGTGAAAGAAAAATAAGAAAATTAACTGCATAAAAGAGAGAGACCATGCAGTGTTTACATACTTAACACAGTCTTATCCTCATAGGATCAAGAAATGAATAGTCTTCAGAACTGGGCTAAACGTGTTCTTGAGCTTGAAGAAACAGTGTCTTCCCTGCAAAAAGAGCTTGAAGTACAGAAAAAGAATTTCTTTGCAGAGGAGTCAAAACAGCAGAAACCCAGGAGAGGTTTGCTGGCTAATCTGAAATCCACAGTAGCATCCACTGCTAGTACACCTCTCGGTAAAGGCTGGGGGAAGTACGAAGAGGCTTCACCCTGTTCAAGAAAACAAGGACTGTTGCCTCATAAAGCAAAAGAATAATATTTGGTAAATCAAAGTGTGCAATTACTAGGCTTCTTTATTAGTATTAAACAGTTGGTAGCTCTTTCTCACTCTTAGGTGCCATCCTCACTGTCATATTGACTGAGAAAAATGTTTCATACAGAACTTTTGAAATTGAATCAAGGTTGAATTTAGAGCTATAAAAGTTTGGGTGTAGACATGTGCTTTTACTGTTGATATAGGGATGTGATCTGAGAAATATATATATTTTAATTCTGGAGTAATTTCTATCATAGACACTTCTGTACTTATAAATGTGTGGTTCATGCAAAGTGGGATATCCCTCATCTGCTATTTGTTATGTTTTTAAGTTATTTCGTTGGTGGTTCCTAGAAATCAGATGCCTTGTAAACTTAATCCCAAGTAGTTAAAATAGCATGGTTCTTCAGTTAATATTCTGGTTTTGACCTTGAGACTCCCTGTTTTTCTTGGGACCAAACTAAGCAAACTGCTAAAGAAGGCAATGAAATGACATCTGATCTGGCTCCTTGCTAGTTTTCAGCTAACTTGGCTTTGTAAAGAAATTTGTTTTAATAAAATTTGAATTTCCACTAGGAAACCTGTATTTAATAAATTTTTCCATTGCTAAATTCAGCTCTGACTCTTCATTTTATAAACCAACAAAACCAAGATAAAAAAAGATCATGAAATTAGAGCCCAAATGATGATAGTGATATAGGATGATCTTGAGTTGAAAACATCATATCCTTGACTATATTACTTAGCTTTTATGTAGTAGCTTAAGGATGGAAGACTGGAGCATGATAAAATTTATAGTTTTCCTGAAGCCCTTTCCAGTCAGCGAAGGTGAGGGGATTTTTAACTACTGTGGAAGTACAATGCCTGTAATTGCTGGAGGTTTACTGTGGAATCTGTAAGTAAATTGGATTGATCAGTCCCTGTGAAGGTGTTTCTCACAGTGGAAGGGGACTGAGTTCAAAGCAAGAACCTCTCCCTCCCTGGGGAGACAGTAGGTGGTGCAGCCTTCCCATGTGACAGGACAGCCCTGCTCTGCTGTGACTCCTCTTGCCAGGCTGCTGAGAGTTTTGGGTTGGTCTGTGATCAGTAATCACTCTGACATCTATTTAACAAGCCTGTAGAGGTTGTACTTAAGCCATTGCTTTTCTCATGTTTTGAGCTGTTTCTGTTAAATACGGGGTTATCTGGTTTTAGTAGTTCTGAAGGTCTATAATCCCTGCAAAGTAAAATTTCTAAAATATTTGTCTACTCCCACATAAACTATTACAGCTATTAAAAAATATTTTGGTGTAGTTATGAGACACTGAATGTTGATCTCTTGAATAAGAAAGCTAATACGTACAAATTGCTTTATGAAAAGCAGTAAAACAGAAGTTGAAAATAATCAGAATGGGGAAATACTGGAAAATTTCCATAATACCATTTCAAACTACCTCGTGCTACACCTTGGCAGCCTGTCTAGCAACTTTATGTAACACTAACTATAACCTCGTACTCCCTGAGCAACTGTTCTTTCTATGTTCCCTCTTACTTCCCAGAGCTCTTTGGCTAGCTACAGGAAATGATTTGAAAGGCAAAGTTACATTATCTTGATTTTTTTTTTTCTTTTTTTAGTCTTAAAATGAAGCCTGTAGTGAACTACTGGCCAGTACTGAACTGTTAATGTTTTCCCAAAAGTTGCTAAAGCACAGTGTAGCCATTGCGTTAAAGGCTTTTGGGAAGCTGTTTGCAAGAATAGCTGAGGATTGGTTCTTCTCTTCATGGCCTCCAGAATAATAAGATACCACAAGAAGGATGCAAAAATGGTGGGTTTAGTCCTTTTCAGTTTCTCAAAGGTGTAAGGAAAGCGGAGTCCATTAATCTTGGTAGTGGTGATAATCATGTTCCACATGAAGGTACCACGGAATAGAACATCAGCTGTTTGTTTTATATCCAATTACTACCACACTACTAGCTTTAGATTAAGTGTTTATTAAAATTAAAAATCACCATACAATAGAAACTATTTACATATTTAACTGATACTCTGTTTAAACTGCACAGTTTGACTGAAGGAAGCCACTGGAAAAGAAAAGCCATGAATACTTCTGCTGCTGAGCTTCAACTGCAGGCACACTGAAGCTTTCTCAGAAAGGTTTTAAGCTTCTGCTAAGTACCATTTGCCTAAATAATCGGGCTGAAGGATGGCAAAGATGTGTACTGGGTTTCAGTTGTAAGAACCAGTGTCACTTTGAAAAAGAAGTAATCTATGCTGTGCTGTGGTTACATTGCAAGTGCACTAGCTCATCTGTTTGGGTAAGTAATTTGATAGAAGAATTCAATGTAAAGAGCACAGCAACTTGCATTCACTTTAAGAATTAGATTTGTAATAATAAGCAACAACTGACAGTGTCACTGCAATGTAACTTAATATCTTATTGCATGTTTCCACAAATTGTTTTTGATAGTGCTAGAGCTAGTTTTAGCTTTCAAACAGATTTGAGGTTAGTTGATTAAAGCAGCAAAAATATAAGGAATATTCTTGAATAACCACAGAGGATTAAAAATGAAGATTAAAATATTTTCACTGGTAATATTCTCAGTGACTGCATTGAAAGTATTAACTTCCTTCAAAATCCTGTGCTTTTCCATGGACTTCAGATGACGACTTTGGCCTTGTGGGAAGCTGAAGCTTGAACACAGAGTGAGGTGTGCTGCCACGTCTGCAGTCATGTGGGTTCGTCTTGCACTTCTGCATCTGACGGTTTTGTAATGCTTTGAAAATGATTTTAAATTTAGGGTTTTGCAGCAGTAAATCAGAACTTTTTTCAGTGTAAAGAATCACATACATAACTCTTCATCAAAGGAAACCTTGACACTGTTTAGAAAGTCTTACAAGAGGTGACAAAATACCTAATACTAATGTGAAATAACAAGGTTATAAAAATAATTTTTGCAATATGCTGTATTTCAAAAAAGATGATTTAAGAACATCACCATGTCTTAAATCTGTAAGTTCTCCTTTGTGACTTTTTCTTTTGAAAACAGCTGTTCATGCATCCTCTCGACCCTTTAAATCAAGGTCTCCTTGTAACATATCGCATGACTTAGATCCTAAGAAGGTCTTGTCAAGCTGTACCAGGGAATGATTGCTTTCCTTCCTTCTCCCTCCCCACCCCAAAAAGCCTGTCTGCTTTGGGTTGTTTCTACACATGCAAAACACAGAGCCTTTAAGGAGAACTTGAAGCTTTAGAAGAACTGTTTTTACCAAATAAAAACATTATTTCTCTGCAGAATTATTCTTTCCTTCAGCATTTCAGCTTCCACACTCAGTTAAGACATCTGAATGCATGAAGTAACTGATTTGAGCAGTCTGTTCTAAAGATAGTCTGTGCCAATGATCTGTGGCAATAGAAAAAGTGTTCTTTGTTCTATGGCTGTTGTTGATACTGCCCTTCTGTTGCTGTGTAGAAGTCATCAAGCACACTTTGTAGATAATCAAAGGTTGGCCTCTCTTCTGCTTTGTCTTTCCAGCACGTTTTCATGATATCATAAAGCTCAGCTGGGCAGGTTTCCATGCGTGGCATTCGGTACCCACGCTGAAGAGCAACCATCACATCTGAATTGCTCATACCTGCAATAAAAAATAAAGAAGAAAGATTTGATGAAATTATCTCTATTAGAGAAATTATTTTTATTTTTCTTTGCTTCACTCTAAAGATCTTCACCCACTAGTATAATACCTTTGTTATTTATTAGAGGTGGCCCCTAGCATAAGTTCAATAAACAAGGTCGAGGTGCGCACCAGCAATAAGTGACTTGGTCTGAAAATCCTGTGGGAAGATTTCCATTTCTGCAGCTGAGCATCACAACCTCTTTAGTGCCAAGTCTAACAAGACTGTGGGAAAAATACAAATTCTTATCTCCAGAGCCATCTCTGTTCTGTTCTTCTGATCAGTGCTGTCCCCATTTATTCTGCTTCCTGTGGTGGTGTGATTTCCAGCAAAAGCCTGCCCTGGCACCAGCCTTCATCTCTAGCTGCAGTGCTGCTGTTCTGCTTGCTGGAGACCCATCCATCCTGAGATTGAAGGCAGCCTCCCTGTTTGACCACACTGCCAGTCAGCCTGCCCAAAACTTTCAGGATTTCTTCTACATCAGCTTTTGTGTAAATGCTGCTGATTGCAAGATACTGGACAGTCACTCATGAAATCATTAATTGTAATAGGCAATTTCCCCTCTTGTCCTATTCCTGTCATGCAAAACCATCTTGCCAGCTATGCTGAGCTTTGTTTTTTTTCCCTGCTATGGTTTTCTTTCAGAGGATAAGAACTGTAGGTACCAGCAATACATCCTGCATCTCACATGCCAGCTAATGTCACATGAGAGAGTCCTGCCCTAGGCTCCATCCTTCTCCCCCTTTCTTTTACTTCCTGTCACTAACCCTTGAGAAATTGGTTCACAGAACAATTTCAACACCTACTCTCGGAAGGTCAGCTATGCTAGGGCCAGCTTTTGCTATTTTAGGCTCACCACTTCCTACCCAGAAACCTGCCTTTAGGCTTGTCCCTTCCTCTGCAAATCTAATCATCCCAGTGGTTGCTTTACTTTCTCTGGCACAGACTCTTCTGCACTCAGTGATTGCTGTTTGTTCTGGTGGCTGTGCATGCAGGAAGCACCTGTGCTTCAGCCTAGAGATTCACATTCACCAGAGAAGGCTTTTCCCTTTTGAGAAAGGTATCACAGACCTCTCAGCTACTCCTCAGGCTAAATGCTCCACGTAGCACAGTTCTTCCCAAGCCTGCAGTTTCTCCAGATTTTCTCAGGCCATTCAGCCTCTGGTCAGGTCCATGCAGGACAGTCTCCTGCACACCAGCTCCCCAGAGGTGCAGGGAGAGCAGCTCTGCTTGGCTGAGAGGAGGGAGGATGGGTCCTGCTCTGAGCAAGGTCAAGAGTGGAGATGCAGATGTGGTGCTCCCCTGAATCCTTGGTGCAGCTCTGTTGCTGCAGGCTCTGCAGACCTTTGTGTGTATTATCTGACTGCTATGGCTGTGGGTAGAGCCACTTGGCAAGTAAGGACACATTTGAATTACAACCAAATGACAACTTTATCCACTATAACTACTTGGATTATTCAAGATGACCATAGTTCATATAGTTGACTTCAACTCAAGATTGTTGGCTTCAAGCTTTTCCAAAAATATCCTCAGCCATGTAATCTGAGTCTGGATCAAAGTGCTTACTTTGGGCCCATCTTTTGTATTTTCAGTTCCTCTTTGGAAGGAGAAGGGAAGTTTTACTGAACTAATACTGCCCATGTGCAGAAAAGAAGTATTTCAAAGGAGAGGAAGGGCATGTTGTCACAGAATAAGGAGTTACTGCTATACAGAGACAAATTAAATGCAGGAAGAAAGTCAATAAAGCATTTTATAGAGAACAGTGATTGGACTGCTTGAATCTCAAGAAATGGATTGTATATAATATATGCAGTAAAACAGTTATTCCTCCCATACAAAATCTTAGTTAACTGTGCTGCTATGTGAAGATTGCTGCTACCAGGCTTTTGTGCAGAATGGGGATGATTTTTTGGGTTTAAGTACTTCACAGGATTGTGCTTAGATCTGTTGTCTGCAGGACTGATTGTTACATTGTGAATGATAAGGACAAAGCCTGTGTTTTAGCTACCCTGCAGGAAAACTATCTGTTTAGTATCCATTTGAGGTCAGAAGCAAAAAACGAAAAGACTTTTATCAGTATCCCATAGTAGATATGTCATGTACATACTTCCATGTGCTTGGGGTTTTATTTGAAACAAAAAGGGTTAGCCACAGTCCAAACAGGATTCTCAAAATAGCTACTTGTTTAACTTTACTTTTTAAATTTTTTTTTCTTTTTTTTTTCGTTTAGTAGATAAAGCATTACCTGTCTTATCATATGTACATCCTAATCAGTAACTGAAATGTATTGCACATATGTATTTATCACACTTACACCCACTTGAATACTAAAGTTTTGGTACGTGCCTGTTAATTTATGCTGTGGTACCTGTAAGGTTTCTCAAATACATATTCCTTGTTAGGGCCTGGGAAATGATGTGAACAGAGTGGTATGGAGGAAGGATCCCACTGTACAGAAAGGGTCATACCTTATGAAGAATAGCAGGCACAACTGGGATGCAATTATGGATGTTGCCAGTATTGACATACTGTGTAATCACCCAGGAATTAGGTTTTAACTACCAATTCAACTTATGTGCCCAGAGAATCAGATCTTGTCTTATATTTCAGAGGTAGTTCCTGAAAGTCTAGTTCCACTAATGGCTTTGAGTTTCTCAGGAAGCGAAACAGCTGTTGGAATTTAAGAACAAAGATCACAAAAGCTCCAAGTTTCTTAGCTAGAAATGCTTCCTACCAAGTTGAGTACAGGTATTGGCTACTTGCCAATTTCAACTCCAACTGTTTCATATGCAGCTATAAGCTGAATGCTCTGGTTGCTAGAGCTGGTTAATAATTGAAAATATTACTTTGAAGCATTCCCACTAGAAGTGAAAAATCAATTTACTGTTTCTGTCCAGTGGCTATTGGTTACAACCTATCACCAGGTTATTATTGCCATGCTGGGATACTTTGCCTTTATTTGTCATATCTCTTCATGTAAAGTAGATTGGTCACCCATGTATTTTGCTGTGATTCTGATGCTCAGAATCAACTTTCAGTCTTAAAGGCTATTTCAATTTATACTTATATTTAAAATAGGTATATATCTCTTATCCATTTTAATGCAATACCTACAAATATCAAAATAAAATAGCTGCAATATTAAAATCTTCTAACACGCAGTCAAGAGCCTTCCATATGTAACTGCTGGTTGATAAATTAATCCACAGTGCACGGAGTATTTATGGTATTCATAAAAATGCTCCCACATTTAAAAAAATATTGGCCAGGCTTCCCCTAGAAGAGAGATTTTCCCACAGTATGCAGCAGTGCCACGTCTGCTGTACAGATTGACACTGTTCTTAGAATAAAACCATGATATGGCTTATGGAGGTAAAGAGAGAGCAGATTTAGCTGCAGAATTAAGTATTGGATTGTGTTTTGTATTTTTGTAGTGCTGGTTTCCAGGTGACCTTGTAGATTTGCTCTTAGAAGGACCATTTTCTAAGCAGAAATTCTTCAGAACTAATCTTGTGAGCCCAGCTCAGTGCAGGAGCTGTCTGTAGACAGAGGCAAGTGCTAATGGGGAAAAAAAAAAGGTATTTTGACATTGGGAAGAGCCATGCATTTCTTGGCTGCACGCATCTCCCTTCTGATCCTTCAATGGGACATGAGCACTGTTTAAGAAGAGCTTTGGGAGGACCTGCTGTGCTGTCAAGTATTTCATAGCCTTTACCTACAAACTCACCCAGACCACCTAGCTGTGCAAGCAACCCTATCACCTCATGAAGTTTAAAGGGACTAGTCTCGAGCTTAAGTGCTTTCCTGGCCTAGAACTGTGCCATGAGAATGTCTGGTTTGGCTCTACCTCTTGTATGGAAAGTCACTATGTTCTTCCATAGCAGTGAAAAGTGGGCTGCCATCACCCCCTTCCCACTGCCTGAGTCTTGTGGGATTTCCCATCTCCCTGTTCCAGAGGTGTTCTGCCTACTTCCACTTCAGGGACTCGGGTCTGCCTCTTGACCATCTCTGGCAGTTCAGGATGCAGAATTCCAGCTGCTCATAAAGTAGTGAAAATGTTGTCACTGTTTAAACAGCAAGAGCTGCTGCACTGGAGGCACTGGGAAAGCTTTGCTTGGATGAAATATCTGATCTCCCTGTCCTGTCAGGATGCCAAGGTTCTTCTCAGAAGTTACTCTGCCTATGAGATGTGCAGTGCGGGTGAATATGGCTGTACTTTTCCCATTTGACCACAAGAGAAGGGAATTTAGGGCAATTTCCCATAATCTCAGTAAGCTTAAATGAATGCAGTCTATTGCCCAGAATTAATAATCTATGCCTGAGATGTAACAATTCTATGTGCATAAAAAAACCCTTTATACAAGGTGTCTCTCTCTGTGTGCTGGAAACATTAATATATATTTTGTTTAACAATGGCAAATGAAACATGAAGCACATGGCCATCTCACAGCTACCCAATGCAGCTCCATTTGATGTGCACACCTCCTGACTGTATGGAACAACAAATGTTAAACATTCCTAGTGGTACATCAACACTGCTTTAGGGTCTGCTTTCATATTTGTTTAGATTAGCTGGCACTGACAAATTATTACAGCCTATTTGCTTGTGAAATCTTGCTTTCTTAGTATCTTCACATATTATGCTATTACATCCCCAGCAGCTTACAGAGCACTGCTAGAACTTGCAGCACTGCATCCTCTCCATAGGACTGTGCTTCTGTCCACAAAACAGGGATGTCATAAATGCAGGATCTGCATTTTCTGCAATTGTAGCACCTTTAGAACATATAAAAATTACTATATACCCATGGTGCCATTAGTCTGTTTTCTAAAATTTTGCCCTGGAGAGTCGTGTGCCTTACGCATACAGCGACTAAGTTTTCAAAGCAGTAAGATTATCTGTAAGACATTTTTCCAATCATCAGGGTCACTACTGTCAGATGCCAACTGAATATTTTCTTTGCCTTTTAGTACCAAAGTATAAATGCAGAGTAAAAACACAGGCCCATACCTGGATAAGGAATCTTCCCATATGTAACAATTTCATACAGGAGAATTCCAAATGACCACACATCAGATTTAATAGTGAAAGATCCATAGTTAATTGCCTCTGGTGCCGTCCATTTAATAGGGAATTTTGCACCTAAAAAAAAAGTACAGTCTCAAATAGCCGCTTTAATCCATTTCACATTTAGCCATAGATGCAGAAGCAGTAATAAGACATACCTTAAAAAGTAATATCTTAAATTAGTGTGTTTCATATCAAACTAACTGATTCCAGCATTTGCCATATAAAAGCAAACTTCTTTTCAGTTAAATAAAAACCTTCAGGCAGCCTTTTTTGGGAATACTACATAAATTCATTTGACAACGAGGAGTAATAAAAGCAGAGTCTCTCCAAGCCCTTTTTAGCCTGCTCTAACATTCTGGCAAAAATACCAGGTGAGATAGGAAACTTTTTTGATAGCAGAAAACATATCAAAGAAACTTCACATAGAAAATTTATAACCTGAGAAGTTAATTTAATCAATAGACAATGTCCAGAGCTAGTTAAAACCCACAGATATGGGTCTGTACCTCTGAAAATTGCTTAATCAGACCTTCCTGCTGATCTATTTAATTACTATAACTCAGTGCCTGCTGAATAGCTCATCTTCGTTTAATCTCAGCTGTAGTACATTGTTATCTTTCTTCATATTTTAGTTCTTCCCCTCTCACCTACGTTACCAGAGTATCCAACCAGAATGTGAATACTCGAGGCAGAGTCTTTAAAAGGAGAAGGGCAAAGCCAGCCAACAAACCACTCTGGAAAGTTACCCTTAAGCATGGAAGCAAAAATAAAAATTTTCTCTACAACCAACAATGCACTTCTTGAAAGGATCCTTGACCACATTAGCAAAACACTCATGGCAAAACCCAGAAATACACCTTTCATAGCATGTTTTTCCTCTAGCCAGTCCTGACCGTGTCGCCTCGTGCTGAACAGGGATGTGACCCAACCTTCCAGTGTCCCTACTATGCTGCTGAATATGCAAATTAATACTGCAGCTCCTCAAACAGCTTCCAAAAGTAACCAGTTCTGCTAAAGTTTTTGTTGTTAACAGCCACTACACCTGCTAGGGTTTCTTCCTTTCCCTAAGTGAATGTAAGTCCATGAGGCACTTAAGGATGTTAAGAGAATATAAGATCACAGTTTCTTGGCCTTTAATTCTGTGAGATGGAAGCTGAGACTATGCAATTACTTTGTTCAATTTAGGAAAAAGTTGTGTGCAGTTAAATACTCTAGGTTGTCCTTGTCTTTCAAATTTATTTAAAATAAACTTGTCAGAAAGCTTGGGCAGCACAGAAAGGTTATTTGTTTCCTTTACTCATTTTAGAAGTTGTTGGCATTAGAATGCTGCCCCTAGGAAGCTGTTACAGCACTTCCTACCTGTGCTTGGTGACCATATTTCTGTTTTATACAGCCTCACTGCCTCCCAGAGGCAGAAATTTTAAAGACAGAAATAAAAGTACATACCTTCCCTTGCTGTGTATTCATTGTCTTCGATCACTCTTGCTAGTCCAAAATCAGCAATTTTGCACATCAGTAAGTCTGAAACCAGAACATTTGCTGCTCTCAAATCTCGATGGATATAATTTTTTCTCTCTATGTATGCCATCCCTTCTGCAATCTGTAATAAAAGAACAACTATTTTGATATTTCAATACCATAGAACTCCATTAGCAGGTCTGATCCTTCTTTCTTCAAAGATATCAGCAAAGCCACATCCATTTATTCATTGTGGGTGTCTTTGGAGAATTTTTTAGATGGAATCCAGGAAAGGGGGATTTGCCATGGAAAACCTATGCACAGATCCAGTCCTGAAAAACACTGCTTACAGTAGCAGCTCTGAAAGAATTATTTGAGTGAATAACAGCTGGCAGGATTAGAGACGTATGGAAGACATTTCCTGAAACAGAATCTTGAATAAAATGTTCCTAAGATTTCTATTAAAATATCCTCTTTCCTAAATTATTAACCAGTTTATTTTCTAAATACTAAGAAAAATAGAAGGAATTAATGAGTTAGGATACAGGGGCTCTGATGAAGCAGGTACTGATAAGGCAACAGTGCAGAGAAAGTTAAAAAAGCCCAACAACTTTCTATCTACCCAATATAAGCCTGGACAATTAGGAAGCAATTATGAAGACATGGGGAACAACTGAATTTTCTTCTGCGACAACACATACCTGTTCAAACTTGAGGAGTTTGGCAACATCTAGCTCTCAGATAGTATCATAAGTAAATATAATCTGCATTTCAGCAGCCCAAATTGATTTCCAAACCAAATTAAAGAGGATTAATAACCTCAAAAATATGCAGAGGGGATGATTTTTTTCCAGATAATATTTTTTTTTTTCCTTAAGAAGAGCATTTTCCTTTTCAGGAAAAAAAAACAGAAAATAAACTGAAATAATAGTTTCTAAACTCAGAGTAATAAAACTGATGTGTAGACTGTATTCTGTCCAAAAGTTTAAGTGGAATTAAGAAAAAAAGAAACCCTGTCTTTGGGAGCCATCAGTTTTTATCTTTCTTGTGAGACTGGTGATGGGACATTCCCAGTCAAGGTTCCACTGGTACCTTTCTGGAATGCCTGTGGGAGGTGACAGACCCCTCTTGGCCACATGGTTTGGGGAACACCCACGCCCTCAGACCTGCCAGTGAGCAGCAGTAAAGCAGTGAGGGTGTTTCACCAGTGCAGTCCCTGGCATCTTCACCCCGCCTCCTGAGGTGCTCCTCTCAGCTGTGCAGCAAAGCAGGCAGAGCAGCTGACCAAACTTGAAGAGAACATGAACATCACTTCTGCTTATTCGTTTTTGAAAAGTCCCCAAGGGCTACTGCCAAGGCACACACTGCCACCACTTACAACAGAAAACGACACGGTCTTTGTTCCCCTTTTTCGGTTTAAGCAATGGAAAAATAGAGCCACTTGCCCTCCCACTTCCTCCACTGCAAACATCTTGTTACAGTCAGATACATTCTTCAGAGAAGTGTGACACTGCCTTTGTACAGTGCAGGGGGGTTCTCACACTAAAACCAAAAAGCAAGTCTGATGAAGAGAATGAGCAACGCCTGCATTTCACATTTTCTAGAAATAAGTAAAACATTTACTAATGAAGGAAGTAGCTACCAGTGAATAATTGCCACAGAGAGTCTTATAGGGGCTTACAGACACCATGGAAGAGCAATATTTAATTTATAGTCTGCTCTGCGTCTCTCTACTCCCTGTGCCATTACATGGGTTTGAGGAGGGGAAGGTTTTGCTGTAAGATTGATGCTGAGTTTGGACTGGCCAGCACTGCAGATACACCCAAAATGCAGACAGGTCTGGTAATGACACCAAAAATACATCAACCACCACAGAGGAATTAGCTTCCTTCCTTCTTCCCTGCACAGATAGAACATTTGGGTGAACTGCTGGATAGGGAATGAAGAATCACTTCACAAAAGAAACATTTGTGATTGTGATATTTAGTTTCCAAGTCCAACAAAGAAAAGCCATTGGAAAGATGATTTTATTTCCTCTTATTTCTGCTAGATTCACTGAAAAAATGCAGAAAATTCCAAAGTAGGAAAAAATTGACAGCAAGGAATTTTGAATCAAGAAGGAGGGGAAACACAGTGACCAAACAACTGAATTCTCACATCTGGTCATGTTAAACCTTTGCTTATAGGAAAAGAAGAAAATAAAAAAAAGAGATTTTTTGATTGAGATGGGTGCCAGAGCCCACATGATAACTTCTAATGATTATTGTCAGGTTTTCATTGCCAAATGAAATGTTAATGCTAGAGAAATTCATATGAACAAAAGAAAATTAAAGCCTTTTTCTCTCTCTTTTAATGATCATTGGTACCTGTCAAGACTGCTCAGCTACATGTAACATCTATTCGGGAGCAGAATGGGAAAGCTAATTTGGGCTTCAGGAGTATCTTTTGTGGCCTTTAAAAGAGAATTCTGCCTACACTACTCAAGTGCTACTGCCAAGAAGGGAGCAGTTCCCAGCCACCTTTAATGAAGTACTGACACACACTTTTAGAAATATTAAAATTAAATCCTTTCAAGAAAACCCCAAACAAATCTCTACATATTAGGAACCATGCACCCAGGGTAAAAATGAAAGAAAAGTTCTCCAGGAGACTGTGGAAGTGTTATTGATCTGGACAGGGCTGTCTTTGGTCTGGAACTAACCTATCAATAACTGTACCTTTCAATAATGTGCAGATGCATAATAAAATAAAATATACTTCTTGATAATAGAGTTTTCAAAAAGACAGTTCATCTTCCTATGACTCTTTGTCTATGAAGAAGGTGTAGACCCTTTGTATCTGGCCATTGAAAATTGTTGCAAAAGACACATAACTTCAAATGATACATCTGTGTAATAACAATTTTCAGTTTGCAGCAGTGCTTATCCTAAAGGTGAAGTCAGGAAAGGTTGCAAAATCATATTCCTCTTGCCCCAGCCAAGCAGCTATGTAGTTAAAGCAGATTCACAGGGAAAAAAAATTATTATAAAAGTAATGTATAATTATCACTGGAACATTATAGTGTATCATTAAAAATCAAAGAAGCATGAAAAGGAATACACAGTGGAAATGTCACAATGCCAAATAAAATTTAAAATAAATTGTAATCTAGGGATGACTTTCTACTATGACTTTTAAAAAGAGGGTAGAGAGGGATTAAAACTGCATCAAAAATCTCTATTAATTTTATTCTAAGTTTACTATTATTTCAATGGCACTGTAGCCTTGGAAGACAGAAAGAAGTTACCAGTCAAGCTGTAGATCATAGAAGAATTAATAAAAGTATCAGCACTGCATGAGAAAGAAGAAATGACTGTTTTTAGGACAAAGATTTGACCCTTTTGAAAGTTATGAGTTTGTTTAGTAAAAACAGGTATAATTTTCTTAAGCACAGCCACTACACTTGTGCATCCTACACAGAAGGTAATGGATTTGCATAAGAAGCAGGAAAAGTTTACACATACAAAAGGTTTGCGGAATTCATGTCATATGTTTTCAACAGATCTAATCAAGCAGGAACAACCATGAATTCAGGAAATGTGAAACAAAGAATTGGAGGCTCTTCTGGTAAATTGCCTCTGAGGCAAGACAGAAAGCAGCTGAGTCTTCCAGCTGCTTTAGGAACTGAAGGAGCCAGGCTGGTGCTGACTTCTACGGGAGATGCCACAGCTCTACTCTGTGCTAAGGTAGATAGAATGTGCTTGAAGAAATGTTTGCAAAACTCAGTTTCCCTTAAAACATTCTCATTTCAGAGGCTTCTAACATTCATCTCCAACGGATAAAATTGTCTTTGCCAGGGCATAGCTAACATTAAATTCCCCCAGCCCCTATTCATATGCACTGATTAAAACACAAGAGATACCTTCAGCTCTGTCAGAGAGCAGGTTGCTTTAGAAACTGAGCTGGACCACCTTCCTAGCAAGCATTTTCTTGCTATCTTTTCCACAAACCTGATTTCATAAATCGTGACCATTAGTACAGAAAGTAAACCACCAAAGTCCAGAACCCACAGCTGTAAGTTAAGGTAGGCACTAGATGTAAGTGTAACCCAGTAACAGCTATCTCTGCCAAAAATGTCCATTCAGCAGGTGTGTTCACCTAGACAGCTAAGTCAGTATAGCAGAGTAAGAGTGTATTTCATTACTTGCTTGATAAACACTTACTTTAGAAAAGTTTTCAATTTCACCTAGAGGAGCAGTCCTCATTATGCAAAGTCAGAATGTTTCACCCCATGCAAACACATATTTTTCTCAAGACTCTTCAAGGCAAAGGCGTAATGAGTTCAGAGAGTGGAGCACTAAAAAACAGCCTGGCGATGCAAACAACCCACAGTGCTCCTCACTAGGAAAATCAGTTCAGATGGGGTTTCCTGCACAACTGCCTTCTTTACCCAGCTAATGATCAGAGACCACATCCTCCTCTCTATTTCTCCCATTCCCAGTCTCTCCTGTGTCTTGTAACATCTCAGATGGATGAGGGAAAACAAAAAGATAATGGTCAGCTACCATTTCTTGCATTTACAGAGTTCCTGAAAAGCCAGGATAAAGGAAAGTGCTTTGCCAGAATGGTATGATCAGGGACTAATGAAAAGCTCGTGTGTGTCCATCAAGGAAAAAAAAACGCCTGATCTCATCTAAGAATAAGTATCTTCACCTCTTCACCACAAGCTTTCTTCCATGTTAATTTTAAACACTCCTGAAACATATCCCTTCAAATTTCTTTCTCCTTCACTCTGCAGAGAGGTTAACATCACTTCTTGTAAGAATAAATTAGTGTTCCATTTGTACAAACCAGAGTCACGCCAAAAAACTACACGCATTTTGGGCTCTCCTTTACACACAGCCTACATTCAGGAAAAGTGTGATCCACAGGTTACCTTAGCAGAGGTATGAAAAGATTTTTGTCCATCTTTTGCCCTAAAGACAGAGAAGACTGGTTGGAACATCTCTGTTGGTGAGAGGGCAATCTCTGTTCTGGAACCACACACAGGCAGCCTGCAAGTCTATTCCACACACTCCTGTTATCACACAGTGGCATTAAGGGCTCTTTACAAATGTGCTCAAAGACCCTACAAATTCTTTCCGTAAGAAAAATCCCAGTATCTCTGTTCCAAAGTTTTGTTTGGGCTTCAGCCAGAAATCCTCAGAGAGGCATTCCCGAACAACCCTTTTGGATGGCTGCAAGCCAGTCTCAGGAATTTCTCTTGATGGTCTACATCTTATATGACAAGAGGGACTTTTCACATCACCTGTGCAGCACCAGGTCCTGGCCTCTGGGGCCCAGGGCAGGAACTGGCTGTGAGAGGTTGCTGTCAGACTAGGGTGACAAATGATGTCCTTTTGAAGTGACCTTCAAAGCTCTGTGAATGACAATCTCTGACCCTTGTTATCTTGAAGTGATTTACACAGAGTTGCTCTTCAGTTCATTACCCTTTTCAAACCTTAAATTTCTAAAACCAGAGTATTCATTTTAAATAAACACAATGTCCCAAACTCCAATATAAAGGTCTGCTGTGAAACCACATGTGCTTTTCTCTCCACATCTCAGGTCTGCTTTCACATCAGCACTCACAGATATTCCTTTTTTCTCTTGAATTTTACACATTATTTTCAAAGCTACCTATTTTCTGCCCACTGTTACTCATCTCTTCAGACCATGACCTGGGGTCCAGCAGTTTTCCACATCTACAAAGTTCTTATCCCACTAAAAATAAAATCTCAAGGACAAATTGCCCAAAGAGTTCAGAAAATGCAAAGAGCCTATGCCACACTAAACCAATAAGTATAGGAAAATTAGTTCTTCTATTGAGTCTATGTGAAAGAAAAACCTATATTTGAAATATTGAACATCTACATAACAATATGTGATATATAATATACCATAGAATACAATAGTTCCAGTTGGAAAGGACCTTCAGTGATCATCTATTCCAACTGCTCTACCACTTCAGGCCACTTTAACCAGAAATTAAAGCATATATTAAGGAAATTGACCAAATGACTTTTAAAATATACAGGTCTGGGGCATTGATCACCTCTCTAGGAAGCCTGTTCCTGAGTTTGACAGATTTTTGGTAATGAAATACTTCCCAATATCTAATCTTGTAATTATTTGTACATCAATAATTACATTAAAGTTATATATTATTCTTATTTTGAATTTTTGGTATCAATTCCTAATGCTTTATTATACCTATTAATATTTTCCCATCTTTCCTCATGAATTATAACAAATTAACATAATGGGGTATAAAAATCTGTAAACTATTATCCATAAAAAACAACCCCAAAAAAGATTGGTTAACAATAACCAACCAGAAATGTCATCATTACCTATTACTAACATGAATTACAACCTGAAAAACCAGAATAATTACTCTATTTTCATTACATGCCTCCCTGGACACCTAATTCTGATAACTGTCCAAGACAAAACACTGGGCTCTGGGAGCTTTGATTTAAGCTTTGACACACAAATCACTCTGAGTCTCTCTTCAGATTTCATTTAAGACAGAGATAATTTGAATATTTTGAAACAATCATCCTGGTTCATAAGTCATACACTAGTACCTGAAACACCATTTCACAATAATTTACCTAAGAATTTGAAGCCAAGAAGAGTATACTGAGGTTAAGAGGAGTTTGACCAGTTAACCTAACTTAAAAGTGAAAAAATGACACATTTATTAACTCTGAAGGGCTCTGCTAAGCAAAAACTCACAAACTTGTCCTTACATTTTCAATTTGTAGATGATCAAATTGAAAGCACTCTTTTCACAAAGGAAGGCAGCTGGGTACCGCTGCCATCTAAACAGGTCACCAGCACTATCTAAGAGTTAAGCCTAACCACATATTCCCTTTGAAAACTCTTCCATCTACTTCCTCCTTTCAATTAACCATATTTACTCAAAATTGACCTGTGAATTACTTCTCTTTTAATGTAAAAGATCCTTAGGATAAAATGGCCTCGCATGAGTTTCAGACTCTAATAGAGGTAACTTCAAAAAAAAAAAAAAATTTGAGCACGTTTTTGAAGTTTTACCTGAGCAGAAAAGTCAATTAGCTTTGGAAGCAACAATTTACTTCCTTCATCACTCTTCAGAAAATCCAGCAAACTTCCTGTTAAAACAGAGAAAGATTAAATCAGTGCATCTTATCACAATAATAAATGTCACATTGGTTCCCCAATCTTCTGGATAACAAAACTGATGCAGTGAAGTATTTTGATGTATTTTCAAGTTGACTACAGTATGATTTAATGACAGGAACACCCAAATCAGCGTGTCAGACATTCAAGTTTTGCTATTTCCCTGGCTGTAGAAAACTCCCATGAGACCCTACCTCAGTTCAATGGTGCTGAGTTTGATAAGCATCCTACTCTATGGACCATCAGGAAAGCTGTCTAGGAGAGTCACATATATCAATTCTTTCCAAGCCATACAGACCAAGTGCCTCAACATTTGTTCATTACGTTACCAGCAAAATTGCTTGAAAACAAAGCAAAACAAGAAAAGCTACTACCCAAGATAATCTGAGAAGTAAACTTTGCATATTTTGTGTAGTAATGCTCTATAGAGTCCGTTCCTAGTAATGCAGCCACCCTTGAAGGACCATTCCTTACCCACCTCATTATAAACACTTTTATCAATTCAAGTCCTACATAAGGAAATTCCTAAGGTTTGTTTTAATTGCCTTGCTATGATACCAGAAACAAAAGTTAGGTAGGGAGTCCAAAGAAATCACAGTTATTCTGGGGGTTATCCTCTGATTCAGACACAATAGAAAATCCCGCATTTAAGAAAACTGTAAAAATGGTTTCTCTCACAAATGAAGTAATGAGTCATAAAATTAAAGTCTTAGCCCATCTTAAGGATAGGTGCGCCTTCCCTTAATATTTCAGCATTCAAAAATAACTCTACCATTCCTTTATTAAAAAAAAAGGGAACTAGTTTAGGAGAAGCAGAAGAGTTCACTAAACTATTGCTTGCAGATTGTCATGGTTTAACCCCAGCCATCAACCAGGCCCCATGCAGCCTCTTACTCAGTCCCCACCACTGGGACCAGGGAGAGAATCAGAAGGGTAAAAGGTGGAGAACTCATGGGCTGAGATAAAGACAGATTAATAGGAAGAGAAAAAGCAAAAGCTGTGCACACCAGCAAAGCAAACCAAGGAATTAATTCAGTGCTTCCCATGGGCGGGCAGATGTTCGGCCATTTCCAGGAGAGCGGGACCCCATCACATGAAATGGTTACTCAGGAAAACAAACACTGTCACTCAAAATGTCCCTCCTTCCTCCTTCTTCCCCCACTTTCTATACTGAACATGATGCCATAAGGTCTGGAATATCCTTTTGGTCAGTTGGGGTCACCTGTCCTGGCTGTGCCTCCTCCCACCCTCCCATGCACCCCAGGCCCCTCACCAGCGTGGCAGCACAAAAAGCAGGAAAGGCCTTGGCTCTGTGTAAGTCCTGCTCAGTGATAACAAAAACATCTCTGTATCATCAGCCCTGTGTTCAGCAAAAATCCAAAACACAGCCCCATACCAGCCACTGGGGAAAAAATTACCTCTACCTCAGCCCAAATCAGCATGCATATCCAATGTTTTCCTCACCTTTTGCCATGAATTCTGTTATAATATAAATAGGCTCTTCTTTGGTCACTACAGCATAAAGCCTAACAAGCTTATCATGCTGAAGTGTTTTCATGAGGTTGGCTTCCTCCAGGAAGGCTTGCACAGACATTGTTCCAGGCTTCAGAGTCTTCACAGCCACTTTGGTGCTGTTATGATAATAACCTACAAGGAGGGAATACGATCAGTGCACTGAAGTCACTCTGCAGCCCACAGCGTCCCGACGAGCAGGAATTTGTAAAGCAGGTGAGGTTGGATTCCAGGAATAGCTAAGAGCCTGAAAACAAGTGCCAGATGTAGCACAAATATTTATGCTAGAATTCCTTTTTATTTTGCAACTTATACAGCACTCCAGAGAAAAATGATCCATTCCCTATTTTTAGAAATCAGTTATCTGAAAAAAATAGAGCAAACAAATGATCTTACTTCATACCAAGTTTCCATTCACAAGTAGCCCCTAAAATACTTGGTCAAGGCACATTTCAATGAATGCCCACTTACACTGCCTCAGAACAATAGAGTCCATGGACTGGCTGGAAGTTTTTGAAGTATCTTAAATCCCATGATTACACTTATTTCATGCATGCCAGTCTCAGGTTTATAATGCTTCCTGTAACCCTTAGTGCTCAAAATGGAGCATTACGGGAAAATGCAGCCAAATGGCTCTTGTGACCAACAAGGACACGCTGCCAGGACTGCAATCCTGCAGTGCTCAGCACAAGATTTAAAACTTGATAACTTCTTATCACACAGCCCATGCCAGGAGTGGAGGAGGCTGTGGCTGTGGTTAATTTCTCTGTTTACCAAGCATTCTAATGTAACATTCTAATTACATAAAAAGCAACTATCAGTAAAGAGAAAGCAGTGAATTATTTTCAGATTTAATGTTTGCCAAACAATAAATACATGTTAAAATAGCATCAAAAAAATAAAGTAGCAAGCACTGATCCTTAGGTTTCTCTTGTGAAGTAATGTAATCAAAAAAATGAAGAAATAAAAGAAAGAGGGATAGAAATGCAACTTTTATCCCTCACCATACCCATTGTAACATTGTAGAAATATTTCTCAGAAGACGTAAAACTTTCATGACTCAACAAAATAGCCTCATTTCCTTATTCAACAAAAATCTGGATCATTGCCATGGATGGATACACCTCTAAACTGAAATCCACCTTATGCTATTTATTGTCCAACAAAAGAAATCAGTGGCAAAGCAAGGACTTAGTTTCCAGATCTTTAGTGATTGCTCTAAGCACTGCATGTTTTTTTGAAGAAGGATCATGACCAGAGAAAAGCCACTATGCCACAATCACAAAATATTCACCTGCATGATTATTAAATCTATTTTTCCAAACATGATCAGGTCCAAACATAGCAAACATAGCATTTCTCTAAGTTACCTAATAGTAAGAAATTACAGTTACAGGTCAAATCTGCTGTTAAAGCTCAGGTATATGATTTATAACTATCAGAAAAACATAAAATAAATATATTTCTCTCAGTTTAAAAAGCAGAAAGATTATTTCTATCATTTCTACTATTCCATTCTATATCTAAAACAGAGCATGAGCTCCACCCTCAATTTGCTGAATTGTCTACTGAACATACTAATTAATACATCTATTTCAGTCAAGCAATTATGACCAACACACTTAACATTAAATATGTAACAGTATTTTACATTCACTAAAGATATCCATCAAACTCAGGTAATTTGTTTTAAAAAAGATTGCTACAACATCTCTGTGATACTGAGGTTTTCTGCTGTAAAAAAGTCTACCTTGACTCTCTGGTGGTATTGTACAAAATAAATAACTGGTAAGAGCACTAGAAATACCTGATATTGCATTTCACTCATGTTCATTTATTTCATCATGTATTGGGCGGGATGGGACACCAAAACAAGATGGCCATGAGCTCTATGAGCACATTCTGGTATTTCTAACAGCTGCAGAAGAAAATACACTTCCAAAGCACACATTACTTATATTCTAATTCAGAGCTTATTGAATAAGAGAATCTTTTACACCTGAAATGCAAGCAAGATGTGACTCATTAATAAACTACACTATAATCACTGCATTTGCCTTGTTAACTTTCCTCTTAGCCCTGCTTGAGAATTCTTTTCATGGATTATTAATACCACAGAGCATCATGATTCACATAATATCAGCTCACACTAGGAATAAAAATGCATAAAACATAGACCCTGGTCTTCCAGTGCTGCTCTGGTTTATCATGTCACTAAAGTAGCTGCCCAGATGCACTGAGCTCCATGGTCTAAAAACCTTTTATGCCATGACAGGAAGTCAGTCTCTGCAGTTTTAGCTACTGTTAAAAATCAAATGCGAAGCAAGCAATAGCATGAAAGTCTGAGGATCGTGTGATGATGGCTCACACAATGAGCCATGTTCTTCTCTACATGTCAGAACTGAATTCTCAAAAAGAAATTTCAGGTATTTATTTTGAAGTTGCTTACTACTATTTGACAGAGTAGTGTCTTGCATAGCCAGGTTCTTGCATGAGCTTAATCAGGCCAAGGTGTGATATGAACTTACAATATACAGGTGAGGCTGAGCCTACAATTTCTGAACAGGACTGAAGATGCAGAGCTTTATGAACAAGGCTCTAATATGCAGCTTTCTCCTTCTACTTTTCCAGTAAATCCCTGCAGGGTATACTGGGAACAACTTGCTTGAGCTATGAAGATATGACACTGCTAGAAGGCAGATAATGGCTGGAGTAGTTACTCTTGGAGGAGGTACTGGGAAAGAGTGATTTATTAAAAAAATATGGATATTTATCTAGTATCGATATCCAACTGTGATGGACAATAACTCCCAAACAGTTTAAAGTTAGAAAGTGTATGTTTATTCGACGCCGGGCAGCGTGTGGGATAGCCCCCAAATACACACCGCACCTTCCAGGTGATTACAGAGTCTTTTTATCCAAACAAGTATTGAATACACAAAATACAAATACATATTCATAATTTTGGTACATCCCATTCCCCACTTCGTATGCTAATCACTCCAAAAGCTATTAAGCATGCATAGTTTGTCCCTTGAAATGGGTTGTTGGTCCCTTTCATGGGGAGGGGTCCCAAAATGAGGAAGTAAATGAAGTCTTCCTCGTTCTGACCTTTCTACCTTTTCAATGCAAGTATGACAAATGAACCCTTGGTAAAACTCCCATTCCATGTCTTCAATTGGTTTCGGAACCGAGGAGGCCCACAATTGTCTTATGTTCCTAAAAGCTATTTGTCAGTTTCTATATTCTTCATTATAAACCCAGCTAACTAAACATTGTGCTGACAAGCAATCAATTATTAGTTAACTACTAACTCCTAACTTTATCAAGGCCTACTCATTTATTATTATTATTTTAATTAACTCTAGTAAGGCTTATTTCTAACTAAAATCTTAGCTCTTCAAAAATCTCTAAATGCCTTAAAGTTTACGTTTCAAGAGTCTGAGGAAGAGCAGCTTCTCTGCATCCAACTGCACATCAGCACTTCACTCTTTCACCTCCTACAGCCATCATTCAGCTGCAGAACAGAATAATGTAGCAGTGGCTCCATCTCTTACTCATCTCCATGCACCCTGTTAAATGTGAAGGCAGAAAGCCCAGGCTGCACAACTGATGACCAAAATACATACATAAACATTAACTTGGTAGCCTAAACCCAGAAAATCTCTATAAAATGCATAAAATTGCACTTGTATTGATAGAAAAACCTGGAAAACTGATACCAACTTTTCTCTGTGTAAAAGCAACTTTTCAGAGTTGGAGGAGATTCACTTGCCCATTCTATAAAACTGATTCTCTGCACCGGTCATACAGCAACACAGCCAAGTGCTTCAGGTATATGGAGGCCTACTTTTTGTTCCTAGGATCTTCTTACTCCTTCCATAATATAAATTAATTTCCTCCAAATTGTTCAAGAGGAAGATGTCCACAAGGAAGCCCAGGAAGTAGTTATAGAGATAATAAAAAGAAAATACTATAAAAGCTATAATTGCATATCTTCCCATTGTAGTATCTGCATTATCTCTATATTCCCATATTTCTCAGAAGCACAGAAGGGACCTGTGGAAAGCATCTGTGTCCAACACCCCCAGGGACACCTAGAGCTGGCTGTCCAGGATTGTGTCCAGTTGGCTTTTGATTCTCTCCAAGAATGGAGACACCACAAGAGGTCTCTGGGCAACCTGTGCCAGTGCTTGACCACTCATGCACGGAGTGTTCGGAAGGAGTCTTCTGTGTTTCAGTTTGTGCCCCTGGTCTTGTCACTGGGCACCACTGAGAAGAGCCTGGCTCCATCCACTTTGCATACCTCCTTCAGCTATTTGCATACACTGATAAGAACCCCTAAGCCTTCCCTCAAAAGAAAGCTCCAGTGCCCTCCTCATCTTTGTGGCTCTTTGCTGGATTTTGTTCAGTAGCTCTACATCTTTCTTTACTCAAAAGCACAATTCCTCTGAGTGGGACACTCTTCCCTCTGAAACTGCAATTCTAAGCATCCTTTATCAAGAAGAAATTTATTTAGTAATGAAACTACAGAACAACATTTCTAATTCACACAATGGCTGAAAAATAATTTTGTCCTCTGTGAGGAGGCAGTGTAAGAACCAGCTCTCAAATCAGGAGAGCACAGCAACCAGATTATTGCTCCGTACCTCTACATAACTCCCTGGGTGATCATTACAATACAGAGTTTGCTGATACCCTGCACCACACAGCTGACCTTATATGCTTTTCCAACTTGAACTTCCTTGGTTCTAAGATTAATCATACTCCTGATTTGAGAGAATCTGTGCCATGCAAATCATCTTCTTTCGCTTCAGAAAAAAAGCAAAGAAGAGGAAATGCAGCGATTGCTTTCACAGTACATTAGGTTTTCTCACAGTGCAGCAATTCAGACATAGGGCTCAGGACCAGTTTAGATGTTAAAATAATGACAAAAACAAGAGGAAGCATCTTGAAGCAGAAACGCCCTTTTAAAGTTTTATTCTTTTCTGTGCATATGTGCAGAAGTAGTCACTTCCCAAATGATCTGCATGTTCAAGTAGGTGATTAGCTCCTACCATAAAGTCTTCCACAGTGTTTCAGTGTAAGTTAAACATTTGTTGCCTGGTTTATTAGGCAGAAATAACTGCACAATGGTTGACGGTTGTCCTGACTAGTATCTAAATTGTCATTCATGTATATCATATCTAGAGTGTTTCTTAAACCTTTTCTCGTGAAGGCAGATAAAAGGCTGAAACTGGTTATATTAGAGATGTGTTGCTTACACTTTTTACATGATTTATACCAAAATATTGCACCGAAGACTCAATTAGAGCTTTCTGATTGACACTGTAGTTGAGTCTGTTTAATTTGCCACTCAAACAACACCAGTCTGTGCTTTGCTTTACTAAACGAGAGCATCTCTTCAAAGCAATGACATTCCCATCAGACTGACAGACTCCCATGGATCAGAGACCCCTTCATAGCTTTGTGTCTTCTAGCCAGCTTTGGGATACACTTTTAAGTTGCTCAGAAATGCTCTGCCTATAGAATCGTAGGTCTTAAAATTAATAATGATCATCCCCATAATCTGTTCTTTCATTGAAACTATAACAAATTTATTTCTGTTTAAACATAACATCCCAAAAAAAGAGATTTGGGGAAAGGCTAAGAGAATGATCTGACCTGAAAAAAAAATCTTAATATAGACTTTTGAAGGAAGATACAGTTTACCTCAAATAAGATGCTAACTGGCAAAAAGTGTGTAAGCAATGAATAGTACACAGAGCATGCAGTGAGGAAGTCAAAAGAATACTCTGATGTCAGAATAGGCATAGCATTTCAAAAGCAAGATGATTAAACCGTTTTCACAGAATGTGGGCATAGCCCCTTGCCAATAGGAAGTCACTAAGGCTGAGGAAATACTGCTTGTAAGCCAAAAAAGCAGGTTATCCAGGTTTTAATAATGAATGCTATCATTTTCTGCTGGATATATATTAATGTTTACAACCTGTCAGTCTTATGACCATTTTATTACTGGGGTCTTGCCTGATGAGTCAAGGTATGGACTGTTCAATCTCTAGTCTTCTTACTACATAAACGACCTACTTTCTGAGCAGCACACTGGCAGACAACACTCTTGAGTTTGGTCTGTTCCTTTTTTCACCCAGTATCATGCACTACATTGCAGGAGGAATCTTCTTCACTAATGGACTGTGATATCTCTATCCACAATTCACTAAAAGACACTATTTCTATTTTATACTCTTTAACACTTTCTGACGTGAAACCAAGTTCTGAGAGGCTCATAGGTTTTGAGATTCAGGAGCCACATCTCACTATAATCTTGTATTTCTGCCTCAAAGCACAACAAAAAGCTCTATTGTCTTTGACCTTCTAAATTACAGTGCTTACTCACTATTTTTTTTTCCTTTAAAAGACCCCAAAACAATTTGTTCCACTTCCTTGCCAGGTATCTACCCCCTTTTACAAGCCCTCTCTCTTCACAAGAAGGTATATCCTGGGCCTGATTTTGCTGTTTTACAAATATACAGGATCAGCTTCATGTCCACTGTGTTTTTTGAATGACTCTGAAATGACACTTCCTTCAGAGATAAATACTCATTTCAAAAGAATAAACTTACCCATCCAGACTTCTCCAAACTGACCAGCTCCAAGTTTCTTCACTAACTTAATTGATTCCCGTGGAATTTCCCATGCATCTTTATCCCATGGTTTTTGAGGTTTGGGACTAATACAAGCTTTTTCCAACTTTCTGCATAAGCCATCTGATTGCTCTGGTTTTCAAAGAAAAAAAAAAATACAAAATACATTACACTCCTGTGCCGCAGGACTTGAGACAAACATTGCTTAATTGCACTAGCCAGCCCACAATAATGCTCAAAATAAACAGATGCTATGATGAAAATGTAGCCTTTCTGGTGCTTTCACAGAAGTTTAAGTGACCCTGATCTGAAATTTCACATTCAGAGACAAATGTAATAAAAAAGTATCACATGCATCTGGTTGCTGTCAGATTATTAAGGGGTTTTAGTACATTTTGCACCAAGTAAATACAATATCAGATCTTATTACTGACACTATGTTGATTAAGATGCACGTTGGAGTCAGGTTTGGGATTTGTATTCTGAATTTGCCATTAAATTTTCTTGCAACATAGTTTCAGACAGATGTGCATGCAAGCATAAGTAGGTCAACATTGCTTTTTCTCCAGACACTGACCAGCTATAACTTTTATATGAATGTTGAATAATTTTCAGATTTTCCAGCTGTGCTGAACAGCTAGCACACATATCTTACTTACACAGATCTTATAATGACCAAGTCCTCAAAATGGCTTTGAAAAATTAATATATGATTTTATGTCCTATTTTTTTTTTTTTGTCTTGTCTTTATTTCCAGGTTCAAGACTTTAAAAAATGTATTTTGGAGCTATTCAGCAGGAAGTTATGCAGAATGAGAAGTTAGTTTTGCAGATGAAACATAGATAGACTTGTCCCTTCCTCTCCCCACCTTTTCTTTTTTTAATAAATGTATACTTTCTATGTGGGTGCAATTTTATTTCTTTGCAGTATATGGAATATTTCTTCCTTTAAAAATAAATAATTAAACAAACACATTTACAGGAAAAAGAAAACCAATTTCATACTCAACACTAGGTACAAGACAACATTCACCAGTCTATGTGTATTTCTGGTAATTATGAATAAAAGCTCACTCTCAAAATATTATTTACAATGCAGGCAATTCTTATTATAGCTTCACATCACCCTAAGTTTGATTAACTGTGTTATGAAGCTAGTCTTCATTTCACAATGGTATGCCACAGAGCAACCAGCACTAGATCTGGTTATGGTAACAACAATACTTGGGTTCCAATTAGTTTTATTTTATCTTTGATAACATGCATGTCCAAGTTATTTAGGAAAAAAAGAAAAGGAAAAAGAAAAGCTTTGAAACAAAAGAAGAAACCATTTATTTTCCTTCACAAGAAATAATGGCCGCATTCTAATAAGTAATTCACTAAATGACTTAACTTACTTTGATAATGTTTGATCATATCATTGATGTTAGGAAAAGTTATTCTTGGAGAGATGTAAAATCCTCCATTGTCTAGACTCCTGATTTTGTAGTGCTTAATAACATCGCCATGCTCCGGATCATAGTCTCGTATGGAGAGAGAATAGCTGCCTGTGGATAAAGAAGGAACACTCATTAAAAGATAGCAAAAAATCTACAGAGTCCACATATGCACAGTTGAGGCTAAGAAAATCACCAACTTGTCTGCTTTTCTTTTTGCTCCCTTATTTCCTCAAAAAAGCATTTTGCAATCCACTGGAGGAAGTTAGCAAAAAAACAGCCTTGAACTGGTCACCAAAATGCTTACGGTCACGCTTTCTTTTTCAGTCTTATTCAACAAACTCACTGGTTCCATATTCCAGGCAGCTCCACCTTTTGCAGGAAGCCCCCCAGCTTGAGTAGAAGTGGCTGGGAGAGCAGGACTGGGGCTATCACCCTGCTCAGGCAGAAGCTGAAATCTGAAGATCAGCATTTTGAAAAAGGAACATGTTGGTTGTCATGGGCCGACTAGCAAAAGGAGACTAGCTTGGAGATGGCTTCAGGCATAGAGGAGGGAGAGCAGATCTGTTGATCGGCTAGATCTGTTGATCCCTAGGCAGCCCTAGGAAGCCTAACATCATTTGGGATTTAAACTGGGGCAGGAGAACATCTACCCTTAGCTAACAGTACTCTGCTTCTTCTGCTTGTACAATTCTTGCCCATTTTCAAAGGATAAAAAAGGCTCTCACCCCCTTATCTCTCCTCACACACATATCCAGTGATTCTGGGGGGGTACCTTCCCATAGCCTCAGTACCCTATGTAGAATTTAGAACTTTGGGAACTTCATTTAGGAGTCTTCAGCTGAGAGTACAATGATACAGGTCCATTACAGATGATACCTAGTCAAGAATCTGCAGTATTAGAGCCAATAAAGCTACCCCGTGGAGTGGAGAGACAGGACTTGCTGAAAGGCTCCACGTGTCTTCCTCTGGAGGATGCAATGGAATATCCATCCAGACTTACAGTCAGAGTCCACAGGGTGGGGATTCTCAAAGCTGAAGAGCCTGGAGACTTCACTACTCTGTTTACGGCACAGAATTTTACCAAAAAGCTTTCTGAAAAGAATCCCACTACATTGTACAAGTGAAAACCCTCATTATGCACTAACTACAACTTTAAATTTGTAGCAATGGATATAGACCCGATAATGGAAGACTATAGAATGCAGCAGCTACTATTACAGTAATATGACTTTCAATAAAGTAGTCACAAATATTAAGAAGAGAAAAGATGCCACTTCATTCATTCCTGCTGCTTTTTTTTTCCCTTTTATCTCAGCTTTGGGTGCTAGCCTGCAACTCTCTTTTTCTGGTAATTTTCTCATTCTTCTCACTCCTACAAAACTGCAGAAAATTCACACAATAGGATGCACTGAAACTACTCCACCCTGATGTCAATTTTTGTGCAGACTGACTGCATGCTTTTTCTCTCTATATCAATTCCAAAGTACCACCCCCAACCTACCTTTTAACGTTTCACTTTCTCTGATAAGGAAAGCTCCAGGACCATTTCCAGGAGCCAGGAGTTGTCTTTCAGCATCTTTTCGGGTTATGTCTTTGAAGAACCATCTGAAAAGTATTTTACAGAGTTAGACCCACCTCTTTTCCCACCCAAAAAGGATACACCACCAAGGTGAAGAAGTTTGCCAGAATTTGGAGACTGGGAGAACTTACTCTTCTGTTTCCAGGGTGTTTACTTTTGCTACATAGTTGCTGGGAATGAAACCTTCTTTTCTCGTTGTGAGAGATTTTGCTCTCCACCATTCTCCGGATCTGAAAAATAAAAGCAGTAGTATCCACAGGAAAGAAAAATGATAAATTTTTATTGAGGTTCTAGTCTGCTGAGAGCTTTGCTCAGGTTGGAGAGAGTAGCACAGCCTTTCCTCTGAGGTCAAGCTCCCTGAGAAGCCACTGGCTCCACCAGATCAGCGTTTGGTCACTGCCAAACATTGGTTACTGAGGCCAGCTGCCAAGTCAGAGAACTGTAGACTCAAAAATGGTTTGGATTAGAATACACCTAAAAGATTATCTCTGTCATGGGCAGGAACACCTTTCACTGCAGCAGGTTCATCAAAATCCCATCCAACCTGGAATAACTCCATAAAGCATTTGTATTATCACATGTAAGAGAGCTCACTTATTGTTCATACACCCATGGAACGAGTAAGGTATCAAAGCATTGTAGAGGGAATTAGATGAGCCCAAAGAAAATCTGCAATACAACCAATATTGTCATACTCACTCTTCAATAACTTTCAGTTTTTCTCCTTTTTTGAAGGACAAGTCCTCTTCATGAATGCCATCATAGGGATACAAAGCTACCACAATGACTCCCTGCTCCTCTGCATCTACAAAAGCAGAAAGACAAAGGCACATTCGCATCACTTTGCAGGCAGACATGGGCACAGCACACAGCTGTGAGATTGCAATAGAAACATACCTTGATTGACAAACCTCTGTCCTGGTAAGAGCTGTGCTTCTGGATTTCCCTGCAATAAAATATGTCCTTAATTAAGCAGTTTTAGATCTTTGTGATGATCTTAAATTACAATTACATATTATACAGTTGCTTTGATAAAATCTCATATGTCTTAAAAGGAAATGCTCAGTTTTTTTCCCACCATTCTTCAAGATAATTATTATATATAAAAACATGTATTATTTATATGACAATATAAAAATATAGTAAGTCCCCCTAGATTTTAAATTGAGCAGTTCAGACCTTGTGAAGGTGTGGCAAAAGCTGTGGGGAAGAAGTTCACAGCTTTGGGACTTCTGCTGAAGAGGCTTTAGGTAGGGAACTTAAGCAGGACAGTTATTACTGTGTAGCCATCATGCTAAAGAACTACAAGCACGGTCATGCCACTAAGACTGTGCAAGGGAAAAAAAAAAAAAAAGAGTAATTAAAAAAAAAAAGGTACTTTGTGATGTGTGTTCGTCGACTGAGAGCATACTGAGTTCACTGTGTCAGCTGGGGAGAGAGGGGAGCAGGGAGCCATTCACACCTGTAGAGAGCAGGTCCCTGAACAAGGGCAGCCAGGAGACACAGTTTCCTCAGCACAGTAGAGAAGGTGGGGGAAAAAAAGGTACCAGTCATGCTGCAAATAAGCAAACTCACTTTGTACCCAGCAGAATTCCCCATCCCAGCACCCTTCCTTCCAAAGCCATGCAGAACACATGGAACGTGTTAGCTTGTTCCTCCTGCAGCACAGTTCTGCTCCCTGCACCACTGCACCCCCTGATCCCTTTCCATCCTTACCCACACACCTCAGGCAAGGCCGAGTAGTGTGTCTCAGTGAGTAAAGCTGACTAGAGCTGCTAAAGAATCACCCATGGTTACTTCAGCCTTTAAATGGAATAACCAACACCTGGATCCCATAGCTATTAAAAATACAACACTAATGCTTTAAAAAAATGGGTCAAAACTTCACGTTTACTAATGTCATCTAGCATTCTTCTACAGACATGGTTATATCTACTCAAGCATTACTAAGTTACTTTTTTATGCAGAAAACTATGACAAACATAAAGTAGCAAACCACCAAGTTTTAAGTTTTATTCCTCTAGGTACTTCTTAGCTGAGGGTGAACTGCACACAATTTGAATTTTTCCATGCATTTGCTTTGGATTGAAATTTAAGTAACGCCAGTCATGCTTTGTTCTTGCTACAGGAATTCTCTCCTGAGACTATCTACTTACTGGCCTTTGCTGTTTATTGGACGTTGGATCCCTCACATAAATAGTTCGTTCAGTTTTACGTACTGGTTGATTCTTCAAATCTAGCCCATCTCCATGCAGATTCTCTTTCCTTTTTGATTTTATACACCCCATATTTCCTGTTGAAATAAAAAAGGTGTTAAACAAAATCATTGTGCCATAAACCAAGCCCTTTCCCATTACTCGTCTGGGCTACATAGTAAAAATGTGCTTCCTTTTCATACAGAATAGTTAATGGGAAAAACAACTGAAGATTAGGCCCACACACTGATAGCTCTTTTCTGTTGCAAAGGAAAGAAATGACCTCATCTCAATCTACATATGAAGTAAATAGTTATTTACCATTTCTTCAGATTTGTTATATTTTCTCCCCAATCTACTCTTACCTGCCCAAACCCCTTGTATCTTTCTGATACTTCTCTGAGCTTTGGAATAGATATAACAAAAACGCTATTACTGCAGGGATAACTTTTATCTGTATATTTTAAAGAAAAGACTCTTTAGGAAGAAATTCCTGTCCAAATTCTGAGAACTGCTGCTGGAAGTAGTAATGCCTGTATCTCCCCACTTCATTTTGCAGATGCCAGTCTAGCAGGGAGCTCTGTTTGATTCAAATCCCTGTCTCACATGAGGCTGATGACTTGTGCCGTCCCAGCTCCACGGCAGACATGCTGCTACTGTGACCTTCAGCAATGCATCTCCTTGTTCACACAGGCATGTTACAGCAGCCTAAAATAGCTGATGTGTGTGTGAGTGATCGCCACACAAGGATTTCTTTTTCAGTATAATTTAGAAAGCTAATTCTTCTCTCAGAATGTGCATCCATGCTAAATCAGATGAGATACAGCTGTTAGCATCTGCATGACTGGAAACTGACTGCTAATCCCATGATACAATCACATAGTACTCCAGCAAATATATATACAACATTATCTCTACAATCCTTCCTCTGAGGAGAGTAATCATACTTACTCTTCAAAGAATCCACTATGAATGCTTTTCAGCCCTCTCCTTCCTTCCTCTCTCCCTCCTTTCAGGTCAGTGCTCTAATGCTAGGTTCACAGTCACATTTTCCCTTCCAGGCACACAGTCTCACTCCCCCCTGTCCTAATTAATCTTTAAAGCCAGTTCTTTGAAGAACAACGCAAAGCCTAAAATAAGAGCTCAGTGCAAATATAGGCCCAAGTAAACAAACACAGCTGGAGAAGCTAAAGCAGATTTTAAGACACTCATCCCACTTTTCCCTTCATTTCTAGGATAAAAAAGTTCATGGAAGTGAACAGGTAAAGTAGTAGCAGAAGTGTCCACTGGCAGACACAACTGTATCAATGGGATGGTGCCTTGCAGCTACAAAAATTAACCAGACTGGTCTGGGTTCATATTAAGACTCATACTTTTGTAACAATACCTATGATAAACTTAATCCTACCTGATTACAAAAATAAACCAAGGCAACAAGCAGTCCCACATGGCAAGTTTCAACTTCCAACATCACCTTCATTTAATGTCCCATCTTGCCATTGAGGAAGCGCTGCATAATGACACATGCACTGTCCTATCCACAGGCAGAGTGTTTTCTTCTAAATAGGACAGAAGGATACTTCCTCTCCTACCATTTCTGTAAATTATCTGTCACCTATTGCCAACATATCTTGGCTGTCCATAAGATTCAGCAGTGATCTGTTATCCTGGTTTAAAGCAGCATTAGAACCCATTGCTCCCCTTGTCTTCTCTGTAACTAAAAAAAAAGGAATCCTACAGAAAATCAATAGGCATTGACCAGGCACAAAATAAGAGTTTTCTTGAGTGTCAACATTTTAGTGTTCCCACACTTGCAGGAGCTTCCCTTAGAAGCAAACATCTTTAATGCTTAATTTTAATGCTTTAATTTTTGTAATGCATACTAGTTGTTTTGCAATCCTGAGAAGGATCTTAAAATTTATTTTATTTCTTTATAACTGTGGGTATGTAAATGGCTCTCGTTCTGTCATTAATGGTTCATAGGAAATTTCTGTACACCCACACGCAGACTGGTGTTTGCAAACTCACCCTAGACATCAGGAAGGCCAGTGTTTAATTACCTGCTGTATCTGCAAGATCAGGTATTTATCCACTTAAGTGCTAACCTTTTTGCTCTTGAAGTTCTGCTTGTTCAGAACAAACAGCTGAAGTGGAGGGCATGAAGTAATTTGATCTAATTTGTCAGCCAAAACTCCCTTTCCCTATTCCTGTAAGAAAGCTGAGCACCTCTTTAGAGACTGCAGCATGCCCAGTGTCAGTGTAAACTCAGAGAAAAGCATATTTTACTCAGATTTTTTTCTGCAGCTGAAAGCACATGAACAGCTGTCAGTTAAATCTGCTGTGAGGCTGTGTTAAGCTCAAGGTTGGCATTTGTTCATGGCAGTAAGAACTGATCAGTAATAACTATGTAGAGGTGCTTTGAAATCACACAAAAGTTTACTTGATGTCATGTAAAATCAAACAAATCAGTTTGTGAGATGACCTTTGTGATGGCTTCAAACAAAGAGAAGATTCTAAGCCGCATCATGAAGCACTGTTTTTTCTGGGGTTTTTTCCTCAAAGAGGTGAAAGTCCACAGTCCCCACAGCACTTAGCTGGTTCTATGTCAGCAAAAAGTCCCAACAGTGGGTGCTGAAGCCCACAGCTGGTTGAAGGGGGTTATTGCCCCTTTCATTCCAGTATAGCCCCAAGGATGGAACATCTAGTAGGAGCCAGCTGACAACAAGTGCTTACCTAAAGGTGAACCCCACACTGCATTCTCCCAAAGCAGCCCCATACTTGCACTCCAGTTCTGCTCCAGAACACAGATTACAGCTGAGCTTGTGGGCAACTGCTTCAGGACTGGCATCCTGACCTAACTAAAACACCAGTGCAGGGAGAAGTGTACAAATAAATAAAACATTTTATTTGCTGTAAATGTTTATTTGCCTAGCACTCTGTTGCTGTGTCACAAGGAAGTGTTTTATGAAGATAAAAAGAGAAAGAGAATACAGTAAGCAAAGAGCAATACAGAGAGCCCAGCATCATTACAAACCAAACTCCATTATGCTTTATCAGAGAAAAAAGTAATTTATACATAAGAGAAAATATTGCCAGTCCATATTCAGATGTTTCCCATTCCAACAGTTCAGCAATACAGGAGACACTATTTCCTATTCATGCTTTTCATTTATTGTCCTGTCCACATCTCTAGACATGAAAGATTAACAGTGAATTAAAAGAAATTCTATGTAACATAGCTGCTAATATTTATAAATAGATATCTAAAAAAGTAACAGCTACTCTTTTGACAAAGATCATACTGTAGTTTATGGCTAAAAGCTAAACACAAGTACTTAGGTTAACAGCTGCAGCAAGGTGACAAGAATGTAGGTTCAGGAACCCTTCAAAAAGCCACAGAAGTATCCATAAGAGCTGTGACACAGAGCCTCTGCATCAGGCTTTTCCAATACACTGATTTTGATGTCTACATTTGCCTTGAATTTTCTCTCTGAATCCCCTATCTCATCTTGCTACTACAGCACTTGGGTCTTCATTCCAAAATAGTTTGGGAGGAGTGGAAGTCAGAAACTAACGCAGCATTCTTCTAGGGTTAATAGCTACTGCCTGTCCCCAAAATAGAATTGCTTTATATGCCTTTTTCTACACTTCCAGCAAAGTAATGTGTCTAAAGACACAATAATTCCTACTGCAAGGAACCAAGTTTCATGTGACCATCACCTGTCCATCCACCATCAGCACCATTTGGGGTTTGATTTCATCCCAGTGTTTACTCTTTGTATCATCTACAAAGGTGATTTCATTTTTCATTTTGTGTTCATAACCATTCTCTTTCTTGTGATTTTGTTACATACAACACCTATGGTGCATATTAGAAATTATTTCCCAAAAATCCCACTTGACATGTCTGGTGTTTTCTTGACCAAAGTCATGTCTTCATGGAAATGATTCTCAAATCTTCATAGATCATACTCCAGCTTTTCCAATAATAAAGTAACTTTAAAAATAATTAGAACTACAACACTGAGCATACAAGCTCTATTTTATCAAAGTATTCATTTTATCCAATAAATATCTATTGTTGAAAAGTCAGTAATCACGTATCAAAACACCTGCGTGGATTAGAGTTTTAACAGATATATGCATATGTATTTTAACAGGGACATAAATAAAATAAATTGTTATTCAATTGAGTACAAAGAGTAAACTCTTCATTTAAACCACAGATTTCTCATGCATAAGAATACGGAAAAAAAATTAAAACCTCCAACTTACTCTGAGTCTTGAATATTGCTTTATATTTCAACTTCTGAATCAAAGAACAGGAAGCAACTGCTTACATCTATATCCCAATTGGTTTCACACCTAGAGCTTTAAAGTGGGCTTAGAGAGCAGAGGAGTAAATAGTTTAATTTTTAATACCTCTTCCAAAATTTGAAAACAATACCATTGCCCTCTTCTGTTTTAGATGCTTCATTCTGGCCTTTAATGCCAGTTGGTTTGCTGCTACTTCACAAGTTATACTCAGAGGTAACACAGTGATGCCTTCATCAGATCTCCTGAACTCCTGTGCATTTCCCTCAAGGTCAAGGCAGAAATGTCTCGAAACTCAGAGGGATCAACTTAGATTAAAACTGCTGGGGAGGAAGGATGGTAAGTCTGCTCTGCTCAAAGACACAAACACCTGCTTTCTCAGAAGCTCATCCAACATTCTATGTCACTTCAACCAACTGCTCAAATTTATAATTCTATGGAAAAAAGAATTAAAATCTTAAATGTAAGGACTTCATTTACCTTAACCTTCAGTGCCTACTTTCACTTTATGTTTATCTGCTTCCTCATAATCTGTGCTACCCAAGTCTTGCAAGGATCTATTTTATCTCTGTTATTTGGACTATGGGGAGGACTATTTCTAGGAAACTTGGGCTCATTTCTGATCCATCATTACATGGTAAAGTAACTGCCATGGAATATAGAGCAGGAATTTAAAGGATTTAGAGGTCATAAAGCTCAGGAATGGCTTATCAGTACTGGTCTACACTTATTGTGTCAGTGAAGATTTGCCACTAGACCACAGTGAGAATAAGAGTGACAAAAATAAATTATCTGTGGTTGTGAGCAATATGAAAACATCAGCTGGAGAGCAACTGAAAACAAGTTGCTTTCTGTCCCTTGCTGGTCTCAGAAGTTGTTAGATTTAAGCTTATTCAGCCTTATTCTTATACCTGCAATTCACCATACATAGCTATATGTTAACTTAATAATATATAATATTATCTACAGATACACATTTCAATTTTACTCTAAGTCCTGACTGTCTGATAACTTTCATCAAATTAGACTCATGCAAATGCAGAAATCTGGGGTCAGCTTTCATTTTGAGCTTGTTTCACTTCCTACATCTTGTTTTTGCACTGGCAGCTAACTAGGGGAACTTCAGCAGTTTCTTCCTCCCTTGCCTTTCTGCTAAAATGGTTCTATTTGTCTCAGTCAATCTTTGTTGCATGTATTTTAATATCTTGTTAAATTTAGCTTATTTCTGTCGGTCTGGATCATCCCATCTCTGTGTCTCCCAAATGGAATTTATTCCTTATATGATACGCATGGGCATACACACATGGGCACAAATCACCATGTGTCCCTGCAATGCTTATGGCAAGGAGCATGGATAACCTGAATCTACTCAGTGCTTGGCTAGGACAGACTTGTCCTCTGTAGACTCCCACTGCTCCTCAGTTGTGAGAAGCCATAGTCTAGCTGCCAGCATTTAAAAGAAAATAAAAAAATAATGGGGGAATTCTTTTAACTGCTTCAATCTTTTTTGTGGAAAAGGTGAGACAAAGTTAAAATAATATTTTGACATAAATATCTATATAAACAGGTCAAGAAGAGAAACAAGTTAATCCCAAGTGTAAACAACATTACTGTGGTGAAAAAGTATGCAAGAAGCATGTTACTTTAAAATTTCCTCATACCTGGTCTCACTTAAGTCAATCCCTCAAATTTTCCAGGGGTGCATGTCTGTCACAGCAAGACAACATTGCTATCTAATTTATCAACCATGATTAGAGCAAATGACTACAAAATACTCTCTGGGAAAGGCAGATCTGTTCTAGGCAGCACAGTCACTTGGCACAAGCTCAAATGCAAGTTTGCCATGCCCCATTTTTAGAGAGATTAATGGGTGATGGTGGGGAAGAACAAAATATTATTGCTGAAATTTTTCAGAACCGCACTCTGCTTGGCTTAGAAGATGACACGTAAGTCCCAATCTTAAAAATGTTTTGGAGACAATAATGGCATTTAGCCCTTCACCCTCTTGGGAGATTAAGAAGTAGTCATATCTTTTTCAGCCTGTCTTCTAGACTTTAAAGACCAAACCCTCTCAGTTTTTTCCACTGCTACTGGTTATATTAGCAGCCCTTCTCCACATCTGTTTCACTTTGAACACATCCCTTTTAAGTACAGGAGGTTGGAGCTGCCCAGGTGTTTCAAGATTATTTTCAGCAATGCCTTGAAGCAAATAGCATTACTATTTCTTCCATCTATTGAAATATATCACTCAATAAATTCCAGAAATTAATTTATGATTTTCACACTTTAATCACATTGGCCATCCAGTCAGACATGCAGGTTTGTATCACTTTTCATAACGACAAGCTATCATGACAGCAGACTTTCCTATCTCCTGTGGCATTATCTTACACCCTGATATTAGGTTTCTCCCCATTATTTTCCCAGGTTATTAATTGTGCATTATATTCTCAGCCACCTGTGTGTTTCTAATGCCTCTTAATATCACAAGCGGCCTCATGTTTTTTCATTGCAAATGAAAGTACTTTTTAAAAGTCTCAATGCAATGCTAATGTAACACCAGGAAACAGAAAGTGGTCCTGCTAAGGGACTGGTAGTGGTTTCTGTCTGCTGCACTTCCCCCTCTTCTGCTTCTTTCACAATTCCTTCATTTGCAATTGAGACCAAGACAAATTCTACTTTGTCTATTCTATCTCAGATTACTTTTATGCTTTCCTATATCAGTTACAGAAAGTATCACCCTACCACCTTCATGCTCCCAAACACCTGCATTCCTACTACACTCATACATCCATCACATTTCTACCTCCTCTGCCATGTTCAGTTTTGAGCCCTGCACCAGTATTTCCATCTCTCCTTTTCCAAGCCCTGATTCCCAACACAAATGCACAAACATCTCAGTCCAACTAAACCAGTCCGGGTTGGCAGACACTTTCCCAGAATCCTTTACCAAGCTGAGTACTATTCTCAATGAAATTCTCACCACCCATTCCTCTATAGTTTGGTGTCCTGTTTTTCTTGCCCACATTTGCCTTCATATTGAAATGAGGGGTTAGGACTCTGCAATATTCATGCCTCAAGTCCATTTCCTTAAAATAAAAATTCAAGTTAAAACAGGGCCAAAAGGTGTGCTGCCATACAACTATATTGGAAATGGACTGTGGATTAGAATCAATAAAATGGTTTGGGTTGGAAGGGACCTGCAAGATCATATAGTTCCAAGCCCCCTGCTGTGAGCAAGGACACCCTCCACTAGACCAAGTTACTCAGAGCTCCATCCAACCTGGCCTTGAACTTTTCCAGGGATGAGGCACCCGCAGCTTCTCTGGGAAAACTGTGCCAGAGCCTCACCACCCTCACTTTGTCCCTTTGTCCCTTCTTTCCTTAGGAAGAAATTCTAATTCTTTCTAATATCTAATCTAAACCTGCTCTCTGTCAGTTTAAAGCCATTCCTCCATGTCCAGTCACTCCATGCCCTTATAAAAAGTCCCTCTGCAGCTCTCTTATAGGCCCCCTGTAGGTACTGGAAAGCTGTCCCCTGGAACCTTCTCTTCTCCAGGCTGAAAAACCTTATCTCTCAATCTGCCTTCACAAGAAAGGAGGAGTCATACAGCAAAAATCCCCCAACAACTGACATAAGAACCGAAAACTTTTGGTGAGATAAAATATCTGGAGTTGCCATACTTATGCTGCATTTATGTGTTTCTGGAAAAGGCAGATCCAGTCTGAGCAGCAATATCATATCATCATATAATATATGATATATGATATATCATATATCATATCATATCAATTATATAATATAACCTTTTCTTCCTATACTCCCCATTTAATTTTTTTTCTTACTAGATGAGGCTTTTTGCATTAACCAACATGAACTAACACATTGCTATACTAAATGGCAAATAAGAGACTTAAGTTATCACATCTCAAACTTCCAATAGGAAGGAGTGCTTTGGTAAAATTAATTCTATCAAAGTAAACACTTTTCTATATTCAAATGGCACTTTCCAATCTTTGCCTGTCTTGCCTTAAAGTGTCTGGGAGAGGGTAACTTTATTCAGTGCTTAGCTAAAATACACAGTCTTTGCTGGAGCTCATAAATAATAACATAATACATACAATAAATATCATCATAGCTGATGACATGAAAGGTAGCTCTAACAGGGGTGGAAAGCTTTGGCCAAGAAAAAAAATCTTCCATTTTTCTGTAAATTCACTGCAGTTTTGCCTAGATTAGTTAAAATCTTAGTTTCATGCAGGAATTTTGGCAGTGGCTAAAAAAACCCCACACATTAAAGTAAATAAATATCAGCAAGAAACACTGACAATAATGTCACTGTGGTGGTATAATGATGTTATAATACTTTCAGAAGGATGAAAATAAAATCCTGAAACAAAGATACATTGAAACATCACAATGAAATGAAGCAGAGTTTGTACAAACTACTGATCCTTGTTTATACAACTGAAGAAAAAAAAATTACCAAAACACAAGAAAGTTAATCCTCAAAAAATTGTAATTTTGCTAACATTGCATAATAGACTTTATATTTTATGAAAATGTTCCAGATTCATTTAGTCAGTATTTTTGGCACTAATTTTAAACCAAGTCTTACATTAAAATAACATCTGTTTTCTGACCTTATAATACTTGCTTCATTTTATTACAATAATTTGCCTCAACTGCATCCTCCAGAATTTTGAATCAATATCAACAATGAATTAATTCACTTTGCCAGCCCTCAGGCAACCACATCTTCCATTTCCTGAACTTTTTTCCACTGTATCTTTTGAAGATAGGGGAAAAGGTCGAATAACATCTTAATTTGACATAACAGAATAAATACTTCTATCAAATTCTTCAAAAGGATCATATGACATGGAACAGAAAAGCCGTGCCAACACGTTAACCAACTTAAAGCAAAGGTTCCCAAAATACTTTAAAGACTTTCAAGTGTAATGCAAGCTATAAGTAAAAATGTAACTTTCTTGACTGGTAAAAGCTCTCAGTAATGACAAACAGCAGCTTCATATAACCAAATCTCCATTTCCAAATGAAAATTTGGCCAAACCACTACACTGAAAAGGATCAACATTCTTCCTAACTATTAGGAAGTGTCCCAGTCCAGCTAGCAAACCCCAAGGACAATATCTGCTTTCCAAGTTGAGAGTATCTATGACTCACATACTGGTTTTTCAGTTTTAAATTGATGATTTTGGCCAATAATTGCAGTGTGCTAAATTTTCAGTAGTGTATCTTTGCCCTGCACTTTATGTATGTATGTTGCTATGTAAGTCTATGCCAGCCACTAGGATAAGGATCCTTCTCCACTCCTTTTTAGTGATTGGAGCAATAACTGTGGTACAGGAAAATGAGAAACTACCCATAAAAAAACCCAAAGGTGTTGGAGTGAGGTCCAGGAGTAGCCCAAAAGTCTTCATTCTCCTAACAAGTGGCATGATTGAAGGATAGGACAAGTTTCACACAGTTTCTTTGGAGAACACACATCTGGGGACTTCTTCACTCCCAACAGTCCTTACTCAGCTATTTATCGTCCCCTTATCCTTCACAGACAAACACTTTGCGTCCCAAAACAAGGTGTTGTTGAGAGATGCGCAACCAGAGCTTCTATGTGAGTCCAAAAGGCCTGGTTCATGCCCACAGTGGCTTTACTCAGGTGTTGATTTCAATATACAGTTTGGTGTATAGGAAAGCAAAGGCACAGCCGCACAAATATCTGCATTACTGTGCAGTGCCCCATGCCTGCACTTACAACGTGACACGTGGAAGAGAATTGAGAGCTTCTCCCTGTTTTCACTGAGCCTCAGAAGACAACAAGTGACAAAGTGAGCAACTTGCTACCTTATCATGAGTTTGGGGAATCGTCAAATCCAGGCTGTACCCCAATGAGCTCTTCAGCTGGAATATGTTACTGTGCCTTCTCCAGAAGGTGCAAAGGAAGGTGTGTTTGCAGGTAGCAGCTGATAGTTGAAACCTTTGTCTCCTTCAAGTAAAGCAGCTTAATGCTCAGCCTCCACATACCTGGACAAATGGATGGGACTCTTGTTGAAGCAAACTATTAAGAGCTACTATGACTAAGGGGAGAGGATAGTTATTTATGAAGGTGGCCTTCAAGTAGTTAATATGTTGTTGGCAATAAAGAGTATTTTTCAGATGGATCTCTTGCTTTGAAGTGTGCCTGTAATTCAAACCCATTGTTATATTGTAAATAGAATGCAAAGATCATGAACATCATAAAATCACCACAACATAAAATCATAGAATTGTTAAGGTAGGAAAAGACCTCTAAGATCAAGTCCAAACGATGTCCCCAACTGCCACATTAGAGGGGTATTTTGAGGGATGGAGATCCTACCACTGCCCTGGGCAGCCTATTCTAACACCCGGCCACATTGTCAGTTAAGAAATTTTTCCTAATATCCAGTATAAACCTCCCCTGGCACAACTTGAAGCAATTTCCTCTTGTCCTGGCACTTGCTGCTTGGAAGAAGAGATCAAAGCCTACCTGCACACAACCTCCTTTCAGGGCATTGCAGAGAGTGATAAGGTCTCTGAGACTCTTTTTTCTCCAGGCTAAACAACCCCAGCTCCCTCAGCCACTTCTCATAGGACTTTGTGCTCCAGACCCTTCACCAGCTCTGCTGCCCTTCTCTAGACTCGTTCCAGAACTTCAATGTCCTTCTTGTAATGACGGGCCTAAAACTCAACACAGGATTTGAGGTGTGGCCTGACCAGTGCTGAGTACAGGGGTCAGTCCCTGACCTCGTCCTGCTGGCCACACTATTGCTGATCCAGGCCAGGATGCCATTGGCCTTCTTGACCATCTGGCCGGCTCATGTTCAGCTGGCTGCTGACCAGCACCCCCAGTCCTTTTCTGCCAAGCCACTTCTCAGCCACTCTGCTCCAGCCTGCAGTGCTGTATGGGGTTGTGCTACCCAAGGGCAGCACTCACCATTTGGTCTTGTTGAACCTCATGCAACTGACCTCAAGCCATCAATCCAGCCTGTCCAAGTCCCTCATCATGACAATACAAACATGATGGAGGACAGCAAATTCACAGCCAGTAAACCCTGGTGAAGGTTTTAAGGGTGGTCTCATAGAAAGTATGCCACTTCTCCTTTGGGCTTATCTTCTGTTTCCAGTGTGTTTAATAAAAGAGAAATGGGGAACAGAACATAAGTGCATATTAGCTTTTGTTCTTTCAAATTCAGGTAATATATCTCCAGGGTATAAATCAATTTTTATACACCTTACCTGGTTTCATGCATTCTACAATCCACTTTCAACATGGATTACAACAGTTATGGCAAAATCAGGGCAGAATGACATCTGTGTCAATGGATCCTAACTGTAACAGCCTTGCCATTGTGTATCTCATATTACTTTGCCCCATGCTGCATTTGCCATTCTACTTCATTGGTCAGAAGGCTTCTTTATGTGCTGTCAACTCCACGTTTGAATGCTACTACGTACTTGTGACTAAGCTTGCAACTAAAACATAGCATTCTTGCTATAACAGCACCATATTATGTCTTGAGCAGGTCTAAAGCACTGAATTTCACAAAAGAGAAGTAGATTTTTTTTTCACTATCTTCAAACACCAGCACACATTTAAATTGTAAAAAAAAGTTACTCTTCCCGCAGATTGTATTGTGTTTCATTAGCTGTACAGCACTAGATAAACACAGAACTCTCCTGAAACAGAGGATATTGTACTGGGGTATGTAATATGGATTCAAGAATGAATTCTATGCTCAGATAAAAACGTGGGGTTAAATCATTCATGCTGATGTGAGCTAACACTCAAAGTACAGTTCCCCCGGAAAGTTTGCAAACATTGAGCAAGTTTGGTCAAGTTGCAAGAGGAAACTGCAAGAGTCCTTAAAAAAAAAAAATCAGCGCGAAATCTGGTGCCACTGAATTACATGGCAGAAATGAAATTTTTTGCTGTTTAATCTTTGCAGGGATACTATACCAGCATTCAGCACTAACTGTTTAAATATCCACAGAAGGAACCACCCTGTCCTGTTCTCACTGATGTTAAGTAGAAGGATCTCCCTTAACTTCAGGAGTGTAAGAACATCCTCCAGGTTCTGGAACTTCACAGAGTCCTATTTATAACTCAATTATTTTATTTAACTTTAAACTCTTACTAACTCTTATTAACTCCTATTATGTTCCTTCAAGGGCATGAAACTAAACTAGGAATGTACCAGTTGGTTTCTAGGCCAGCTTACTAAACTGTTTCAAGCAACTGTTGCAATTTGTTACATGTGGTATAGCACCAAAGGGTATCATCTGAATCAACAGCTTGCTGCAAACATGATAAAAAGAATTAAAAGAGCTCTATGATTAGCAATTTTGGGAGGTTATTACATTAAGCCTTGAAATCAGAGGGTTATTTTAATAGATACAAGTATACTTTTCTTAAGTCTACCAAACATATCCTGAGGGGCTTCAGAATGTCACAAATTTGGGTGGGAAACAACAAAGTTGACCTTTGCTACTATTTTAACTTTGCCTTGAAATTTCTTGTTTTCTCACTCTAAAAACAACCAACATTTTTGTATTCGCAATATACCACTATTGGACTGTGCAGCACTTTGTATTTCCTGTTGTTGCTAGTCCTGCTTCATGGTCAGTTGATAGTGGAGGAAGACCCAGCAGGTACAACCATAGCAAGTTTCACTGAACCAGGCTCTGGTCCTGCAGGTGACAGCACACAGTTTGCAGGGGCTTGACAGATTTCAGGAGACTCACACCAGGACTTTCTGCACAAAGGGCAGCACACAGACCTTACAAAATAGGCCAGCACTCACAATAATGCTAGCAGACTTAGACTCATGATAAACTGGAGGACCATGATAATAATTATTTTCACATTCATACTGCAGATTGCAAGAATTTCACAGTGCTATTATTACAACCATACTGGCTGCTCATTAAAGTTTATAACCTTTGCAACTCCACATAATTCAAAAGTATACAGCTCACAGGCAGGACATATTGTACTATACTTTGAAAAACTGCCTTAGATTGTGCCAAGCCCCAGTGTTTAAATGTGACTTTAGCACTCACAGCCCATGCAGCTACCTTTCAAAGCAAGAACTAAAACCAAATCAATGTTCACAGTGGTTATCCAAGTTTGTTTCAGGAGAACAGTAATGAGTCCACAGCTTGCATTTTAATTCCACAGTATTATGTGTTGTGCAAAGAAGATGCTTTAACAACTGGTAAGACTTCCTAATTATTTGGCCACACATAGGAAGTTCTCGGGACAACACAAACCATATGAGAAAAGGTGTAGGAAAGGAGGCCAAAATCCTTAAGAAATCAGAACTGGGGTTGATACTGAGGAACAAGTTAAGCAGGAAGACTGCAGAATTAAAAAACAAAAAGAGAAAAACCCAATCAAATAAGAATGCAAAGGATAATAACTAATTGGGTAGAGACAATTGTAGTCCCTAGGAAAGAATTTACTCTCAATCAGTATGATAAGATACAGAACATGTAACAAACATATGTATTCTATGCTCCAACGAGAAATTACTTTCCTGTGTCATACCATACAAACCACCTGCTTTTATTGCAGGAGTAGGGAAAAGGACCTTTCACTCATCCAAACCTAGTCCAATAGATGTGATTTGAATAAGCTGCTCAGATGCATTTTTGACACTTGTAGTCTTGCTTAAATGCTCCCTTAAGAGCAGAAATATCTATCCTGAAGCACCCTTCTCCCACTTGTTTACTCTACCAAAACCCTTTTCTGCTGGTGCCAGCTTCATTGAACTAGGTTCTTCTAAACTTGCACTGCCTTCTCAAAGCTAAATTTTTAAAGTTTCACTTTCTGTGGGGTCAGTGTATGGGACACACCAACACCAGTGAGCACAGAACATCAATCCTGGAGCAAAAGCTGTTGTCTCAGCATCACATCCCCACAATACCAGGACTTGATTTCTTCTCCCTAGGCTTGCATACTCGCTGATAAATCCATGCTCTGCTTCCCTGAAGGAGAAGTGTTTGCAAGGAGGATCAGTGCTGGCTCAAGAGCTTTTTCCATGCACCACAACACAGCACACAAAAACTGGTATGCAACAGGAAGTAAACTTGACCAGAGAAGGTCAAAGCAGCATCACAAGAAGGGCAGACAAAGCAGCAGGAGACAATCTACACCAACCATTTTCAGACAGAAACCCATTTTAAGTCAGTTTGAGGTCACAGTTTTAAATCAGATGTGTTAAACAGCAGTCAGCTGTCTCTAAACATCACTTACATCTACACATAAAATGTACTCTACACAGAAGAGTCTTGCTGACCACCTACAGAAATATGAAGTTACCTTTAAACAAGGCACAGCCTTAAAATCCTTTGAAGGCCATGTCAGTCCTGCCAGACTGGTACTCCACTGGACTTCATATCTCTTCAAGAGGCTGGGGGTATGTATTTCTGGATGAGTATTCCCTGATAAGTAGTTTACAAATAACAACTGGACTATGAAAGGTGATAAGGCTTACTCTTCCAGAAAGGGAAAACAAAATTTGCCACAGATGTCTAAAGCAAGATATGAAATAAACAGTTTATCACACTGACAGTCCTGAAGACTGGAGAGAGTGAAACAGCAGAATGACACTGGCAAAAAAAAGGGATGATGGGAGAAGAAAAAGAGGAAATCATGGTAGGGAGTACTCCTACAGCTGGGTAAAGACTGAAACATGGATTTTTACAGGAAATTGGGGAGCAAAAGCCTCAAACAAACAGCAAATCATTACTAATGAAGACATTTGAAGCAGTGTCAAGGACTTTTTTAGAAACACTGGTAAGTATTATAGCAGAGGGAGGGGAACTGCTCCCAAGGAAATTTAGCAGGAGATTTTGAGAAGAGGAAAGCTGTCCTGGTCAGGCATAGTGGGAGCACTGCAGTCTATTGCCTGCCATCAATCAGGCCACCTACATTCCAAGAGAAACGGGCTTAGAATTCACCTCAGTGTGACTTGGTGCTTCTCCACTGGCGTCATGACAACTGCTGCAATCGCTCTTGAAGCCAGTGCAAGTACAGCTGGACAGAGAAAGGAGGACAAATTGCCACACCAGCGATCCAGCAGAAGAGCTGCTTAAAAGGCAGGTTTTCCAACACCCCTCACAGGCTGCAATGCTTCCCTCCAGCATTTGCACAGTTCAGCATATCTTTTGCAATGGTAAACCTGGAGTTACAAAAATGTACTTTGAATCCCATTTGCACATTCTGCTACATCACAATGGTACATTCAAATGACTCTTGCAATGTATTCTGAACATGTTGAACACAGAACGTCTAATATAGGATTTCCTCTTTCTCCTGCCCATCCCCTTCCTGTTTGTTTACCAAAAACTTTCACTTCCTCAGTGACACTGACACCAGCTCTAGCAATCGCTTAACCCTGGTTCTCCTGTCCTTGTCCACTCACACCTGAATCACAGCTCCCCAGGGCATTTACTGAAGGGTTTTAAGGATCTATCAAACACAAGGTAAGGCTGGGGCTGCCCTGGAGAAAACCATTGTCTGTCCATTGGATCTAATGAATATAAACCTTATGATCCTGATAAGGGACAGTCAAGCAGGCAATTTCAATATATGCAAATATATGTGCTACTATTCAGATCTTTCCTTGCTCAGTTGGTACTACCGGGAAATATTCTTTTTGTCTGAATACAGTAGAACTTAGTCATAGGTCAGACCTACTGATTTATAAATGTGTTACCACTACATAGCAATTCACCCAAACATAGTCTTTAACTTTTGGTATTAATTTTGTTTTGAGACCCTAGTACAGTCATACATGGAAAGAGAAAACCTTAGCAGCCAAATATACTTCTGTACTAATTCCTGTATTCCTGTGATACCATATTGCTTCAGTTTAAACCTAAGGTAAAACCCAAATAATATTTCATTAAAAGAAAAAAATTAAACAGGTTTGTATACACCTATGTGTACAAACTAAGGAAGGAAACATGAAAAAAGCAATATATTGTAGATACCACATCAGAAAACCCACTTAATAGATTATGCTTTTTTTGACGAACTTCCTGAAACTGCTTTTTTTAAACCAACAAAGGAGAAGTTAAAAGCACATCCCAGAGGGAGTCCTTTCCTTTCAAAATTTTATCATTTCCATACTTAGAGCGACCCCCAATAACAGAGAAAACTGCAAGAAGTGCTATTGCAGAAGAGTAGCTGCATTCCATACTTCAACGCCTTTGGAGAACTATTACGTGTTCCAGTTTACAATTGCACTATTTCCTATCACAGCTGGCCTTTGCAAATTAAAGCAAGAAATTCTATAATATGTCAACCACAGGAAGAAGAAACCTTCTGCCACATGCAGCAGAGACCATAGAGGAAGATGTTCACTTTGTTCAGACTGTTTATCATTGGAGTCCTTTGAACTGAAGATGTAAGACAAGTGTGCTGTGCAAACACAGGAACCAATTGTAAATACATAAGATGCCAGCAGTTTGAAAAAGATAGGCAATGCTGACTTAAGGGAGACCAAAGGCTGGCCTGGACAGAACTAGTCTACCCTTTTAACCCACCAGAGAAATGAGATCAACCCATTATTTCCTCCACCTTCCCCCAGTGTCCTCCTTTATTTTCTCCCCAGCAAAGCGTTACTGTCAAAATACCATTTCTCTTCTGACATTTGCCTGACAAAAGTAACTTATCTATTTACCTCTATGAGCAGTTTTTTAGGGCACAAAGCAAATACAAGTATCCCATAAATATTTGGAGGAAATGCTTCCAGCACATGATGAGTTCTGTGTTCGTGTTTTGTTCCATGAACCCACATTTTTCAGGAAAGATGCTGAACTCAAACGTGAATAATTCAGTCTCGGAAATTACAGCATTTAATGACAATGTCAACAGGAAATGTATCTGAATCAGGCAAAAATAAATATAAAAGCACAGACCTTTCCATCCTTCCCTGAAGGACAATGAAGTTTAAACTAGGAACAGTCACACTGAGGACAGTGACATTGCATTTGTCTTTTATTAGTACAGGCTAATTTATTTGAGAAGGCACCATTATTGCTTACAGGGTGGCAGACTCCTCACCCCTGCATGCGTCATTAAAGACTGTTTTCATACAAATGTAATTTTACATTTTTATCTACAGTTTCCTGTGGTATGGCTTAGCAAGTCTGGAAGCCTTTCTTATTACACCATCTCTAGCATTCCTACACTTTCATTAAAGAGGGGAGAGAAATAAATGGGAGAAATAGGAAGTAGGAATATGAACAACAGGACAAAAATCCTAATTCTCAGCTGGGAAACTGGTTTTTCTATAGAATGAAGCCTTTTTGCTTAGAGACAGAAATCCTACAGAGGCAATATTATAACAAATGCTGCTTAACAGATCACATGGGTTGGTGTAATTACTTACACATTTGGCTCCATAGCTTTGAAAGGAAGTATCATTCCCTGCATATAAAGCTCACAGAACTCTCAGGATCCCCAGCTCACAGATTCTCCTCCCATCCCTTGCATTAGCACATGATGGCTCATATTCTTCCGAGATCTCTGTGGCATGAGACATCTCCCTCTGTGTACAGCAGATTGCTAGGAATCCTAGGTTATACCTAACGCCCACCCCATTCATTAGTTAGGTAAGTTAGTTAGTTAGTTATTCCCCATGAACTTATCTTCGGTGTTCACCCAGTTTTGAAAAGGGCTCCCTGAACCCCAAGATAAAAATGGTTTTACAACTCCTTAGACAGAAGAAAAAAATGTCACTCAGTTACTCAGGATATGCACATATGGAAAGGAGGAAAGATCTCATCTCCTTCCCAGATCACCTAGCCCTTTGAACAAAATAAAAATTGTCTCCTGATCAACATGTGCTCATCCCAGAATCTCAAAGATTCCTATTAAGATTCAAAACAACATGCAGAGTAGAGGTAGGCAAACATCTCCTTTTTGTGACAGCAATGGAATCACATCTGAGATTAAATACGGCAGCACTTAAACTTTCCCAAGTAACTACAGAGAGGCCAATGATGCTCCCTGATGTGCCCCACAAGAAGGGCCAGGTGTAGCATCTCTGATTTGGTGAGACAACCCACTGAAGAACAGAACTAAGCTGAGCCAGGAGACATTGGACTTGTTTCCATGGCCTCTCACAGGAATTGTTCCCTTAACACCTGCTGCTCTGTGATGCCATTTAGCTTATAGGAGTCAAAAATGCCATAGGAAGACAGGTCACTTCAATTAGATAAACTGGGTGGAGGGAAAGTACTATGAAATAGTTACTTACACATTCATAAATACTTACCTATTCATAACCACCTGCAAGGAATAGTTTCACATTTATGGAAACTCTCTTGAAAAGGGTAACATTAAACCCCATAGTATTGAACAACTTAAAGACAACAGGGTTTAACTTTGCATTGTAAAGTTTCACAATTGATTGCCTTGTCAGAAAGAGTCATTGCACAGCTCAAGGGTCAAGGGGCTTAAAAAGGAAGGCCTAAACCTTACCATGTCTTCTGTACATTTCTGTAGGAGAAACCTCTTATTTACTCAAAAATGGAGAAAAGCAGAATAACTTGAAGTCAGCCAGCTACTGTACAAGGATAATCATTCTATGCCATCATGGTTAAAAAAAAATCTATCAGAACCGCACACAATTAAAAGAGATTTTTATGTTATTAAGTAAAGAATTCTTTCCTAACTAGTCTGTATCTCACAAAGTTGAAACAGAGAAAGGAAAAAGCTTTAAATCTCAGAAGAGATCCATAAAACAAGAGATCTTTTGATCTCACAGTTCATTAATTTCAACCCTTCTCTAAGGTTTCATAACATCCTATTAACAGTATCTAACTGATTTCTAGCCTGTTGCTACTTTTTCAGAGAAAACGATTTGATTTTTTTCTCATCCATACTTTCAATGCTATTGATAGTATGTATTAAAAAGATAACACCTATTCTGTCCTCAGTGTTGGGTTGGAAACAATCAACACAAACACAATTTGACTCTCCTTTTGGTAAAATTGAGCTATGTTTTCCCAACATAGCTTTGCAATTTCTCAACACGCATCTTCTGCTTTTTGTTTTAACTCTATAGTGATACTGTGTTGAATGCAGACTTATCCATGTGGCACTTGTACTTCACAGATACTTTCAATTAACATTACTATTCCTAAATTGCAAAAGTCATACAGGTACTTGATGGGATCCAGATTAAAAATTTTAATTTTTAATTTCTACTGTGATGTCCTAAAACACATTAAGATTGGTCAGAGTGTTTCTCTTTCTTCAAAGGTGGGAATGAAAGGCAGAAGATGGGATATTGACTAGGGGTTTCAGATGAAGCTAGCTTTGTGCTTCCTATGTATATCTGTGGGAATATGACCTGGCTAAATAAGTTTTAAGTGTTAATCCCTTTGGTCTTTATTGCCAACAGAGGGGAGCAAGGCAGCAAGATGAGTTTGTGCCAACTCATTCACTGCAAACACTTGAAAGATGTAATTTAACAGAAACTCTTAACTGCTTTACTGAAGGTACAGCATCACCTCCTAAACTAAAATTGTAAGGAGAAAACTCTTCAAGACTGTTCCTTAGGAATACAGTACCTATAATAGCAGTCTGCTAGAAACACTGCGCACCAACCATCACAACACCATTTTCTCATCTTTCTTTTAATTCCAAGCACATTTGAATAGACACTTAAGAAGAAGAAGCTTTAACTTGCAGAACGCACGAGAAATTATGCTCCTAGAAAAAAGCAGCGTAAGAAGGGATACCCAGAGATCACATCACCTCACCTCAGTCAAGGCTATCGTTTTGGCTCGAAACGCCGGCTGCGGACTTAAATCAGGTAATTTCACACGCTCCCCGGCACGAAACAGCCAGAAGGCACCCGAGCCCTCCGGATCACAGCAGAAGCCAGGCAAAGGGGTATGAGATAAATCACGCTTTTGAGAACGATTATTTTATCCCAAACGCGGTTATTTCCCTTAAGACCCCATCCAGACCTACCGGGCAGGTCGAGAGGCAGCGGCACCTCCTTGCGGGGGCAGAAGCGAGGGAGAGCCGCCGGGCAAGCGCCTGGTCCCGCCGCTCCGCTCCGCGCCGAGGCGGGGCGGGGCGGGGGCGCGGAGCAGCGCGGCCGGGCAGCCCCCGCGGGAGAAGCGGGGCGCCCGGCCCCCGCCGCTCCCGGGGGACGGCACTTACTTTCCCGAGAGAAGGCACTTGCTTACTTACTTAGCCGGGTGCGCAAGTTGAGCGGCAGCGAGCGAGGCGCGGGGCGCGGAGCGGGCTGTCCCGGGCGCCAGCGGCGGGGCCGGAGCGCGGCTGCCGCTGCGCGGGCGGGGCGCGGCCGCGGGAGGCTCGCAGCCCGGGCACTTCCTGCTGCCCGGCAGCGTTTGCATCTGGCGGACAGCGGGGCCGGCCCCGGCCCGGCGGCTGCCGCTCCTCCGGCTGGAGGCTGTGCCGGCGACGAGGTGGGGCAGGGGGTGTCGGGGGTCCGCCCCGTGGGGCAGGGGGTGTCGGGGGCCCGCCCGCCGAGCTGCCTCAGAGAGGAGCGAGCCATCATGAACCTCGGAAAGTTACAGCAAAATAAAACTCTGTTAGTCTGATAGGCAAAAAAAAGCTCTCTTGTTCCACCAACAGCCAAAAAAACCATCTGAACTCCAAAATTCCACTCTAAGCAGCTTCTAAGGTCCATTGGAGGCTTGGCTGAGAGAAACAAAACAAGTAAGCTTATTTTTCAATGTTTCATTTTATTTCAAGAATGATTTATTAGCCTGGTGAAAAGTGAAATAAAAATCTCACAGGTCAGGAAAACAGGAAATATGAATGCATGGACATAACAGCCAGAGGATGCAGGTGAAAAGCTTTACAAGAACTAGAGTCAAGTGTCATGTGTGTACTGCCAAGCCACATGGGCGAGTTCAGGTCATGGAGATTTCCAAGGCAGAATTTCAAATGAAAAGCATTTAAGCTTTCCATATAAAAGTGTTTAGATAATGGATCGAGTTTGAGAAAGAGTCAAAGTGTTACAAGATGCAAGACATTCAAAGGCACCTCCGTACGCTTTCCCAAAGTCCACCAGCACAGCCTAACTGTGGGTTGGAGTGGACTCGGGAACTGGTGAGGACTTCTAACAGGACGCCCAAATAGCTGAAAATAGCTCAGTGCAGCTCACACCCTGTTGGGTTCATGAGGAGAACCTGATTAATGTCAATTAACTGATAAGATCTTTGGTGCTGATGTAAAGGCCTGGCACTCCTGGCAATGTGCAGCTGGCACAATCACTGCACTCTGCTTGGCGTGTGCTGCAGTCCCGTCTGATGCCCTGGCTCCATCACACAGGTCTCTGCCTCGATTCTCTAGAAGACTCAGTCCATAGAAGCAGTGAGACCATAGTGTCACATTTCTTAATCAGTCCCAGATGTCCCTGGGCATCTGTGGAGCTCTGAAAAGCAGTGGGTAATAGTTTCTGGTCTTCTTTGAATTTTATCATCAATGATTAAAATAATGTGGAAATACTCAGCATTAGACCAGCCTCTAAAAGTATTGTAGGGTGAGACAATAAGGAATTCCTCAAGGAGAGGAAAAAACATTTACCAATTTTTAAGTAAAAAATTGGTAAATGTTTTCTCCCCTGCCCCAACTTAGGTAAAGGTATTTCATAATAACAATAACAATAAGAAAAAAAAACAATAAAATGAACAGACCAGACAACAACCTTTTTCCTAATGAAAAGTTTCTGCAAAAATGAAAGATCTGACTAAATATACATTGTCTTGGGTTTGGGGATTTCTTTTTGGTAGGAAATTTGGATTCCAAAAGTTTATGTAAAATGAGCTATTTCTGTTTGGAAGTGCACAGTTAGTGCCTCATGTTTCCATTTTCCTCTATAGGACAAGCATTTTGATCTTGTAACTTTCTTCTTGGAGAAGTGGTGCACAAATCGCACATCTGTCTTGCTCTCCCTCCTTTCCTCTTTGTATCTTCATTTCATTATAAAGTATTCTGCTGAGTTTAATATTCCCCTTCTCCTAACAAAGCATTGGTGAAAATAAAATTTAGTTTCATAAATGCATAATAGATTCCAGCAGTCAAGTAGAATGCAATCCTATCTATAATGTGAATAATCTGGAAAAATAAAAGAGGTGCTGAATTACCCTAAATAGATTGCTGTGCAATAGTAAATTGTGAGACAGGACAAACTCATCAGGTCTGCCCTAAAGGAACTAATATGAAGAAGAGTTAGAGTAGAATAAATACACTGTGCTTTATACTCTTTTTTTAAAAGACGGGTTGTTAGTATCCCTTGAAATGTCATGGGTTTATGTATCCTTGTTCCCACTGTTACAAATATATACAAAATCTACTTTAGAAAGCGTAAGCAGGAAAGGAACTATCTCATTATATATTCATCAAAAGGGGAAAAAAAGCTGATTCCAGCCTCACTACATCTATAGTAGATCAGCTGTTCATCACATTTTAAATGTATTTGTGCATAGATCAAGAGAGTTGGGGGATGGTGTAAAATGGAGCAAGAATGAAACCTCAAGCCTGTCACTGAAGGGGAAGTCCTTGCAGGAAGGACTGTGAGTCACATTAGCCAGCCAGTTCATGCCCAGCAATTGATTTCCCGCTTTGGGAAGATTTGACTCCCAGACAATGTCTCTACTGCTGATTTAAGCATGGCTGCAAGGCTGTGATCCAATATGAAGGCCAGCTGGCAATGTAGGGGTCCACGTCCACGCTCTCGGCATCCAGAACATGGGGACAACCCCAAACTGGCCCATGTGTCCTGGTTTCTGCTGGGATAGAGCTCAGTTTCTTCTTATTAGCTGGTGCAGTGCAGTGTTTTGGATTTAGTATGAGAATAATGTTGGTAACACACTGTAGTTTAGTTGTTTATGCTTTCCCTAAGTCAAAGTCTTTTTAGTTTTCCATACTGTGACAGTGAGCAGGTACACAAGAAGCCAGGATGGAGCTGACCTGAACTGGCTAAAGGGATGTTCCATACCTGTCATATCCAGTATTTAAATATATTTATACATAAATATATTTAAATACATATCCAGTATTTAAATATGTGGTGAGCAACTCTGTTGGACAACACTTGGTTTCTCTTGGGTTTTATTCCCCTCTCTCTCTTGCTCTCCTTTTCATTACTACTACTACTACTATTATTATTATTATTATTATTATCATCAGTAGTAGCACTACTACTACTACTACTACTACTACTACTATTCTTTTTTACTTTGTTTCAATTATTAAACTGTTCTTATCCCCCCCAAGCCCTGAGTTTTTACCTTTTTCCAGGTCTCCTCCCTACCCCACTGGGAAGGCAGCGCTAAGCAAGCAGCTGCCTGGTGCTCAGTTGCCAGCTGAGGCTAAACCACAGCACCACGTTAACTTTCAGATCAGCTCTGGAATATTTTTTGAGAGTGGTAAGTGACCTGGGCCAGGGATGAGTCAAGCAATTTGTCAGTAGACTCAGAGGACTGTCCAATGATATTTGGTTGGGCACTGACTTAATGAGCCTTGTAGGGTTCACACCAATCCCTCTACATACCTGTGCTGATCCCGGTTTGGATTGTGTCTGGGGGCATGAAGAGGCACAAGCTGCAGGGAACAGTGACTCTGGGCAGTAAACCAAACTTTGTCATGGACAACGAAAACAGGCAACAAACTTCTCTGTACATTTTATATATTCCTTAATCTCATTGTTGCTGAGTTCTTTCTGCGGTATGTTTGAATACAAAAGCAGAGTATTAATAGAAGACTAAAAATTAGACAGTAAAGCATAAATGGCATAACCAAGGAAATAATTTGAGGGAGATCCCAAGGAATACCTGAGTTCACTCAATTAAAGAAAAAACAGAGGAAATATCACTTTGTTCAAAAATAAATTTGCAAGAATTTAAGTTCTTTATAAAAGAGCAAGGAAAGATAGAGCATGGACACATGTAAAGCTGAAACATTTAGACATCTGGCTGTTTTGTATGAGCCAGAGTTTTGGAGTCACAGTAGACACAGTAAAATGTCTTTTCTTTAGAAATTCCAGCACTTACACAGTCACTACTTGTACTGTTTTTCTCATAATTTTATCTCAAGACATTATCATTAAGTAAATTGCATATTGTCAACATGCTTTATAATAATGTAGCAAATTTTAGCAAGTAATAAAGAGTGGATTTTAAAAAATGAGATATAAGTCGTGCAGTCATTCTTCACTCAGAGTTACTGGAGAAAACAAAAGCAGTATATTCTTCAGCATTATTTTTTTAATAATTTCCTTTCTTATTGTAACCTACTATTTTAAAGAAAGTCATGTTGACCTATAAGTAGAATATTTATAAATATTATTCTAAATATGCCCTTCATGTCCTAATGATGGGTTGCTTTTGTTTGTTCAAAAAAAAAAAAAATAGAAAATAAATTTGACTATCAAGTATGAGATAACAAGTTAATGGACCTTATATGTGGATATTTATCAATTTCTGCTCTCATTTCCAGTTTGGAGCCTGGGGAAATTAAGTTTTGTGACACTAAAGAGAAATTCAAATACAAACCAAAATCTTAGTTTTTAAATGTAGTTCCATTATGATTATTTGAAATGTATCACACAATAATTTACAATCTTGACTAATTTTGTGATTAAAAATTTGGAAAATATTAAAAACACTTTGGGGAATAATGCACAGATCCATATAAACTTTGACTCAACATGCATTTGACCTGTTCAGACTAACAATACATGTACTAACTAGGCTAAAGCTGGGAAAGCTGGCATCTTTCCTCTAGGCAGTGGTCTGCCTAAAGCACATCCACTTGCATTTTATTACACTGATATTTTCTGGCCATAAATCCTGAATTCAGCCTTTTTTATGTCATCTTGTTACTTCCAGTTTCCATGAACAACTCATAATAATACAGCAGATACTTGGCTTGAGATCCTCTAATTCTGAAAGTTAGTAAAAGCTGCTTCTTCTGCATCTTTGCTGATTTAAATATTTTATTCACCTGCCATTATGTATTTTTATACATAGACATATATCCCATTTTGTTTCCACTTGTTTCATGGCTGTGAGTGGAAAAATTGCTATTTAGGGAACCAAAGCAGGCCCAACACTGGAAGCCAATTCGACAACCATCTGCGTTGAACTAGGTTATGTTGGTGGGACAGCATCCTGAGTATCCTGATCGAAGTTGAAACTGGCCTATGTGCACTACAGAATATCCCAATTGCCTTTCTGTAGAAATGACTGCTCAAATAAAAGATTGTTGTGGTTCTCATGAATATCATCTTACAGAATCAAGAAAAGCAGCTGGACTGATGGGTTCTTCACAATTCATTTGGGTAGGCAATGAGAAGGTTGAGCTGACAACTAGTGACTCCAGGAATCTTCCTCTTTTAAAGATTTGTGGCTATTTGCAGATATCCTTATTGATCTGAAGAAACTGCCCATACTAATAAAGAATGTGTTCAATTAATGCTTAATTTAGTACACAGTTCTGTGATCACTAATATTGAATTACCTGAAAGAACAGATTTGAGCTAATCCAGGAGCAGGTGTGTGTGATCATTTCAAATTAGCAAGATCACACACTTGTTTGTTTTCTGCCTTATATTCGGGGCATTGCACCTCCTATTGCCAGCCTGGACAGGCATTCAGCCTGTGTCTTGCAGATCCTGCACCACAGAAATTGCTAGTTCAGAAGCAACATGTTGTTTCTGGAGGCTTTTTCACAGTGGGCTGTTGTGGAAGAGTAGCTTTCCTTTTCCAGGATCAGCTACTTGCTACAGAAAATTTCCCTGTGGAAAGGCACTGGCCCATTGTTAGCACTGCTGCCGTGCAAGGGCAGCGCAGTGCTCAGGTTGCCCTTGAACAGCTGCAGTAGCAGTGGGCAGGTAATCCCATTGCTGATCACAGCCACACAGCTGTATAAATGGACCACATGCAGCTTTCATTTTCCTTTGGAACAGCACAGAGCATCAGGTAACCTCTGGACATTGAGTTAATGAAGTCACAGCTGGTACCACTGAGTAAAAAATTGATACCAATTGAAGTTATCAAACCCCTCCCCTTTTTTCACAGGGTTCATGAGAAGCAGCTCTTATCTGGGACAGAATGTAGCTATCACTGGAACAACTCTGAGCATCAAGAAGAAGGGAGCCTTGTTAATATGAAACCTAGAAAGTTTTTTCTGGTGCATTACTCATCAACTTGGGCTTGGGAAGGTGACAGCTACCTATGTAAGTTAGGAGGAAACACCTGCAATCCATAAAGTTCTCAGCCTGCACTCTTCGTGGACATGGAGAATGTGTTTGAAGGCTATGCTACCTGTAAGGCAACCTCATAGGGGTGATCTCTTTATTCCCTGTCTCCTGACCTGGCGAGGAGTCTTCCACCATCAGGAATGTCGAGAGGAGCTAGCGTGGATCATTTCACAGATACTTTACAGCTGTCAGCTGGGGCTGGCTGGTCTAGCAGGACATACAGCACTCACGTCTTTCGTATCTCCTGCCTGTCTGATGCTGTGCAGCCATGCCATGTAAAAACTTGCTGCTGAGCCCTTTTGGAGTACTGGAGTTGCTGAATAACCCTCATATTGAACGAGGCTGCTTACCTGTTTGTGCACTTAGCAGAAACTTAGCTGTTGCTAGGACCTCTAGCTTTACCACCTCAGGGTGGGGTTTCCAAATGGCTGTGAAGCATGCCTAAAAGGCTGCTGGAGGGCTTCTGAACTGCCCTTCCAAACCAGGCTCCTGTCTGCAGGCTGTGTCCTTCACAAAAACTCAGAGAGCCAAAAGAGCAGATGGTGGCAGGGTAGCAGTGTAACAAGTGGAACTACAGCCAGTCCCTCCACCAGCTGCAACTTGATAATTTCCTGTGAAATTTGTGAGGGTCACATTGTCAGGGACAACCTGACTAATTTTTTTTCTGTTGAGTGGTTGACAGCTGTTTTCTGTAATTTGAAATCACGCATATGGCGGACATAAGCAGTAAATCATCTTTTATCTGACTTTCCTGTTCCCAGTTCTTGTTTCCCCACGAAGCTCTTTGTATCCTGTTCTTGGAGACAGGCCCTAGTGCCTTTGGAATCCCAGCTGTGCCATCCCATCCGTTCAGCTCTGCAGCTCTTCGCCCTGGACTTTGGAATATTTGGAATTTCAACCCTGAACATCTCTGATGTCATCCAACCCTTCTGTGAGAGCCCCCAAAGAACAGTCTCAGCTGGAAACAAAAGTAGAAAGTAATTGAAAAAAAAAGGCAAAAAGGAAATCATATATTGAACAAAACTGGGCACAGGCTCTATTCCTATGCACACACGGAGTGTGGTGGATGGGCACTACCAGAGTTCTTGTTCTGGATCAGGTTGTAGCAAGTAGCTCATACAGTGTCTCCTGCTGGAAGTGCCTGCTCTGGTAGGAGTTGCTCCTCAGCAGCTGCTGAGCATTGGGTAAGTTATCTGGTGTGGAAGTGTTTGGGATAAGATATGAAGCAGTCAGGAAGGCTAAGTCTGAGGTAGCAGGAAATTCTGAGGAAATAGGAATTGCTGATACTCTCTGTGGTTTCTATCAACCTATTCTGAGTCTATGCTAGTACATGGGAGTTTTGTCACCTGGATCCACTCTTTGGATGTCCTAGGATACTCTATTTAGTATTATAACAACCACCTCTTTATTGTATCCACCCATTTGCTGCCACGGGACTATTGAGCTTACTGGCTACTATGCACACCCTGTTCTTGCTGTTCTCTTTTTGGCCAGAGTAATCTGAATTGGTTTAGCGGGTGAATACAAGTAATCCTTGCTCTTTCCTTATCTAAACAAGTCATGAAAGTTTACGAAGGTTATTTTAAAGTCTCAACCAGCAGCTTCTGCCCTGACTGGATCAGCTCAGCTGTTGGCAGCTTCCGTGTGGGGCAGCCTAAGGGGTGGTTTCTGAGGAACACCAGCTATATTTAAAGCTTGCAAAAGTTTATGGCTTGGCTGTGGGTCAGTGATGGTGCTGCATTAGCAGACTGTGAGAATGCTGAGGCAAAGTAAAGGGTTAAAGAAGACATTTGGTGAGAAGATATAAGGCAAGGCAGAAATCTAGGTAAGATCCGTGACAAAGAAATCTGAATGATGAGTGTCCCTTAGAGATGACCAAAACAAGTAAGACTGCAAGCTTGCAGCTGACATCCAAATGTTATCCTAGAACAGAGCAGAGACAAGAGCGCATTTGGGCAGACTCTTGGAATGGTGCTAGCTGTGAAAAAGACACTGAATTTATGCTTATAACTATCTTAATTTAAAGCCAGCTGAAAGTTCATTGATACAAATTTAAACCATCAAAACATTACACTGTTTGTATCAGGGCAGTGTTTTGTATTAGACAACTGCTGCAATGTTGGTTCAGTAGTATTTAAAGTGAGATTTACTGTTGTGCTGGACCACAGCCTTGGAGGCACGGGTGGCACTATAAACACAACTCAAATGTCAAAAGCAACTTCAGACTGAGCTCTGGAGTGATTAGGCTATTGTTGTAGATGGTATGCCTGTTAAGAGATATCAGATTATTTAAATTAATTTTCATCCATATGAAGTAAATTGACAAGCATATTGGCAATGTTTTTTCTGTGATCTATACTGTAACATTAAATTTTATCAAACAGCTCCCATTAACAAGTTGAACCATTCATACTACTAACACAAGGTCATTACTGGAACCTGAAATTATGTTCCATGCATGTGTACATACTGCTGCTGCTGAGGCAGTCCTCTTGCCCATAAAGGGTTAAATTTTAGCTTCCTGGTACTCAGAAGTAAGTCAGGCTCACTCACAAAAAGAAACACAGACCTGCACTGTGCAGCCCCCAAACCAACAGAGAAGCATAAAGTGCATTAGGCATGCAAATTGCTTAATGATAATTATGGCTAATTTGGTATTTGCTTGTCTATAACAGAATTTCTTCAGGTGCAGCTGTGAATGGTCTTATGAACTGTGCAGGCCCAGAGATGAACTGAATGAACCCAATCTTTAATGTTCTTAACTAAAATATGATATACAGTAGATTCTAATTGAATTTAAATTTCTACATAAATTATCATAGATAGAGTTTTTCCAGTTTTATATTTGTGGTAAATAAAGCTGGTGAAAGTAAACAGGAAAAACAACATTATTTTGGGCTTGAAAAATAAAAAAGACAATATATGTTTTCCAAGTCTTTCACCTCCCAGGAAGGCTACTAAATAAGGAGCTACAAAGAGAATGGAGGGTATCAGAACCATCCAGAAGATGTGTAGCTACTAAGGGACTCCCAGCACCTTGGATATCACCAAAAGGGTTGGATTCAGAGAATCATAAAATCACAGAATGGTTTGGATTGAAAAAGACCTTAAAGACCAGATAGTTTCAACCCCTTGGCATGGGTAGGGATGCTTTTCACTAGAACAGGTTGCTTAGAGCTCCATTCAGCCTGGGGCAGGACTTCCAGGGATGGGGCTCCAACAACTTCTATGTGCAACCTGTTCCAGTGCCTTCCGACCCCCACAGAAAAGAATTTATTCCTAATGTCTAAGCTAAACATGCTCTCTTTTAGTTTGGTCATTCCCCCTTGTCCTTGTCACTTTTTGCTCTTGCAAGAAGATCCTTCATTTCCTCTCCATCTCTCTTGCAGGCGCCGCTCACAATTCTGTCACCCCTAAGCCTTTTCTTTTCCAAGCTAAACAAACTCGATTCTCTTAGCCTCTCCTCATCAGAGAGGTGCTCCATCCCTCTAATCATCTTGGTGGTCCTCCTCTGGACTTGCTCCAACAGGTCCATGTCCTTCCTGTGCTGGCGACCCCAGAGCTGATGCAGCGCTGCAGGTGGGGTCTCACCAGAGTGGAGTGGAGGGGCAGAATCCCCTCCCTGTCTCAGCTGGCCAGGCTGCTTTGGATGCTGCCCAGGACAGGTTTAGCTCTCTGGGCTGAGTGCACATTGCTGGGTCATGTCCAGCCTCTCATCCACCAACACCCCCATGTCCTTCTTGCAGAGCTGCTCTTGATCTGTTCATCCCCAGCCTGTGCTGAGACAGGGGGGATGCCCTGAGCCAGGTGCAGCACCAGCAGTTGGTCTTGTTAAACCTCATTAAACTGAGATTCCCATACTTCTTGAGATTGCCCAGGTCCCTCTGGATGGCACCCTGTCCTTCAGGCATAGCAACTGCACCTCTCAGCTCAGTGTCATCTGCAGAGTTGCTGAGGGTGCACTCCCTTTGTGTATGTCATTAATGAAGATATTAAATAACAAATAACACTGGTCGCAACACAGACATCACTTGTCACTGATGTCCATTGACACTCTGAGCCATTGACCACTACCCTCTGGATGCAACTGTCCCTTCGATTTCTTATCCTAATCAAATCCATCTCTCTCCAAATTAGAGACAAGGATGTTGTGGGGGATCATGTCAATGGCTTTACAGCAGCCTAGATAAATGACATCTGTAATCCTTCCCTTGTCCACTGATGTAGTCACTCCATCTTAGAAGGTCACAAGGTGGTCAGGGAGGACTTGCCGTTGGTGAAATTCCATCCCTCATTGGTAACATTATTATTTCAATATAGGTCACAGTTTTGGAAAACTATTGTCATCTACTTAGATGACTAATCAAATAGATTAGTCAAGAAGATTTTTTAAAATGGAAAAAATATCCACAGCAGGGGTAAGTGATCAGTAATTTGCAGGTATTGCTGAAAATGTAAAATATCTAATTGACTGAGTAGACCACTAAATATTTCCTCTAAAAAGGCCAGTGTGCACACATTTTAAATCATGGGGGCTGTTTTCCCACTGCTTGGGGACATTACTCAAATGTTGCTCTGCTTTGCCATCAACTCTGCATGAATGTAGTGCATTGTCAGGGACTGACATTGCCCAGCCTCCAAAGAACCTGCCTGCCCTGATGTGTCAAATCAATGTCTGCCAGCTACAGTAACGGGGTCATTAAGCAACACCCAGTTGATCTGTCAAGCTCATGATCAGAGGAAAGGTTCACAGTAGTCCCAAACCAGTAAAAGACATTTCTATTAGTGACAGCCACAGCCCATTTAGAGCAAAAACTATCACATGACTCTTTTGCAAGCAGCTTCCAGGAGATGAGGATTCTTCAAAACAAATGTGGCTGCACAGCAAGTTCATGGACGTGCCTTTTTTACAAAGAAAATAAAGTAATCTGGACCTGGGAATCACTACCTGCCACTCCATCTCTTTCTAAGGGTTGTTTGTCTTAGGCATGAGTGTTTGTGAGAGAACAAGTCTAGTGCAAAAACCAGTATCACTACTTTTCTGGGCAACTTTCTTATGTGAATAACCTCCTACTTCAAAGTATCCATAATTTATGCACACTACTGCAAAATTAATTAGACTTTTAGTAAGTAATTTTTGAGAGACAACCACATCAACACTAACCTTTATAATGAATCAGTGGAACAACAGCTCTCTCAGATGAAAGCTTTTTGAAAAAAAGTCTTGAGATGTTCTAGTAATCTAGTAAAAGAGCTAGTGGCCACATAGCTCCAGAGCACAGCTGGAGCTATGTGGCCACTTTTCTCATGCTATCTTTTTGCCTTTGTAACTTCTTTTTTCTTTTGCATGCAGTATCCTGATTGTTCTTGACTTTGTTTTTGAAAGGTTTCCCTCCTTGTTCTCTTTATTCTCCTACTTTTTCTCCTACCCTACTATATTTCACCCCTTCCTCATCAGTGATCAATTTGCAGACTGGAGCTGTTTCAGCAGAGGGCCACAAAGATTGTTAGAGAACTGCATCACCATGATGCATGAGGAAAACCTGACACCTGTGTTCATCATGGAAAAAATGGCTGGATGAAGGTCTAATTTTAGTCTTCAGCTACTTGAAAATGTGTTATAGGGAAGAAGGTACCAGATTTTTGGATGTGCAGAATGAAATTACAAGATGCAATGGCCAAAATTGCAGCTGTAAAAATTCCATATGGATCTAAGGAAAAGTGTTTTTTTCATGAGGGTAGTTAAACCAACAAGTGCCCGGAGAGCCTGTAGCATCTCTATCCATGGAGATACTCAGAAATCCTAGACAGGACCCTCAGCAACCTGATCTGACTTTGAAGCTAGCCCTGATTTGAGTGGGAAGTTGAACATTAAATGTCTTTGATCTGCTAATCTCTGTTTCCTTAAGGCTTTCTTCTCAAATAAGCTTCTCTTCAATCCACTCCAGTCAAGCCTTTTTCCCCACCTGGTCAGCCATCAGCAGCTCCGGCCCCAGAGTGAGACCATGCTTTTTACCCATGTGCATACCTTCCACTCTGCAATTTTTCATCATGGTCTCCCATGCCTGGTTGTCTTTGAGCAGGAAGAAGTTGCTTTAGCTCTTTGCTGGTCTGCAGATAGTGGCTAGAAGAAATCTAGTGACCAAGAAATCTGCTGGAAGAGTCACAGCCAACTTGGTGCCCATGAGGTTGAGCCCACCCATCGAAATTGTACCCTGATTCTGTATCCAGTGTCTGCACGGGACAGCACTTCCACTGTGCAGCTATTTCCCTACTTGATATTTAAAAGCCAGATTTAGAAATATAGTTCTTAACATCCAATATAATGTAATGACAAGAATAGCAAAATCTTGATGAAAAAACACAAAAACAACAGAGATATTAAGAAACAGCTGTCCCAAGTATGAGGCAAAGTGTATGAAAAAAAGGACAAAATTACAGTAATTGCAATAATACAGTTATAACTGTATAATAACAAATATTGTAATTGCAAATAAACAAAAATCCAAGTTGCAAATGCATGAGAACTGCATGGTGACTGCAATCTGTAATATGTTGTTTCTTGAAAGGAGAGTTATGAATAGCAGTTTTGGCAAGAGTGTGGTTTTGACAACCAACAGCAGTATTAACTTGCTTTTATGGCATGCAGAGCAAAGCTAAGGCTGCTCAGTAATTGTAAACACGTAAAGAAACCTTGCACACTGGTGTTCCCTAAAAGAATAGGCCTAGAACACAAACTGCTTAGAACGAGAAGATTGGACTTGATGATCTCAGAGGTCTTTTCCAACCTAACTGACTCTGTGATAAAAATATTTAATTTTGGCACTTAGAAATGTTGAAATGACAGATCCCTCAGGCACAGCAGATAAAGCCTCCAAAGGCTAAGCAGCCCATTTACGTTTGATCTCATGGCTTCCCCTTATCTGCACAGTGGAGAAAACAAATGAAGATAAACAGGAACCACCATGGGCTACTTCTTGAAAAAGAAAAACAGTGAAAATCTCTGTGAAGGAGTCCCATGGGATTTCCACTGCTCAAAGAAACGGGCAGGTTGCATGAGACAGAGAGAGGAAAGAGGAACTCATTACTGTCGAGGACTTCTCCACTGAACAGCCACACTTCAGCAGCATGTGACAGGAGAGAACTGACAAGGAGATCCGAAAGAATTTTGGACCTTCAAATGGGGAGTGTGTGACTATAAGGAGGCCTGGGGGGAACAACAGCCTCCTTGCCAATGGGGCTGAGCTTCACTCAGTATTCCAGGACTGCTCTCCTGGGTGTTGCACTTGTGAGGCTCTTGGGAAGAAAGGGTTAAAACAGAAAGACTGATGAAGGGGAAATAGTTTTCCCAAAGTGACCTTGAAGCTGGGAACACAAAAAATGTTGATGTAGGAAAACACCATTTCTTATGGCTACTGTTGTTGATCTTATGGCTACTGTTGTTGTGCCTGTTTTGAGGAGAATTCCTGTCGGGCATGTGCGGACGTCTTTTGTTGTGGTGGGACAGGCAGCGAGCCCCTGTCCCTGCTGCCAGCTAGGATGAACTTAGCCAAAGGCAGCCTGTGTCCCCGTGTCTCTGTGGCCAGGCCTTTTTAGCGAGGTCATGAAATAAATCCACTCTTTGCATTTCGGCTGTGGTTTGAGGGCTGCTCCTGCTACCTGTATGTGTGAATTCACAGAGAGGAGGAGTGTGTCTGCCACACTGGACTGGGGCAGGATGTGAAGGCAAAGAGAGGCAGAGGCAGATGTTTGCAAGGCACAAAGATGTCTGTAGGAGAGTCTGATAGCTCTTTTTCAGCTGACTGGGTGGGTGAAGGCAAGGCTATGCCTCAGCTCATCTCCAAGGTGGTCAGGAAGCACCTGCCCAGGACCACCACTCTGTGCACCTGCCTCTGGCAACAGCTGCCTACAGCACTCTGAGGCTGAGTGCAGCAGCTGGGATCAAGCTCCTGTGCAGAGTGGTCACACAGCATTTGCCACAGCCTCAGGCGACCCCAGGCACAGGCCACAGCTTCTGGGAGGCCATGTCACCTCCTGGGACACCCCTGCTCTGCAGCTGCAGGATCCATCACCCAGACTTCCAGCCCCAGGAGACTAGGGCAGCTTCCTTTGTTCCTTTATTATTCTCTTGTATTGCCTGCAAACAAGACCGTGAACCCCGAGGACGGTTTGTGCCACACTAAAGAAAAGGGGCAGTGTGACCTCCATGTAATCCATCCACCAGTTCTCTGACAGAGGTGTATTTTGGCCAGACAAAGCAGGCTAGATAGAGGCAGTAAGTGGAGAATTACCCATTCCTCATACAAAAACAAGTATATCACCTCTGAACATGCTGCTGCACACACTTTGTGAGTGTTATGTTATTTGACACTACCCAGTAGTGGGTTACATTAAAGCAGGCTTTACAAACAAATAAACAAAATGATTAATGTAAATGTAAAACCCAACCTTCCCAGCTCAACTGTTTATTTCCCGGGGTGATTTAAACAAAAATTTTGCAACTAACTACTCAGAAAAGACTATTTTTGTGAACTGGTTCAACTGTGTCAGTTATAAAAGATAAAGGAAACAAGTACAACTTTGAACTGGAGTATTAGGTGTGCTCTGAAGTACAAAGAGGAGCAAAGGATTACAGTGATTACACCAGACTAGGCGATAAGAACGTAATAGAAAAGTGATACCACAATCACCAACAACAAACACTGAAAGCAGGTTAGTGGGTAAACTATATATAAAGTTCCCAGCTATTACAGAAATACAAAGAACATCTGGGACAAAGGAACTCTTTTTTTTTTCCCGTGGCATTTTTTTCATAGCATATTTTAGTAAGCCAGCTAAATCAAAGGCTTTAAAAAACAATAGTGTGAGAACAATTAGAAGAGGAAGATATGGTTCAGGTAATATTTGAAGAAAAGCCAGGAAAGCCCAAATTATTCAGGAAGGCTATTGCAAATAAAAGAGAGAAAAAGAAAAGGCTTGGTACTACAAATACTGAACAATCTCAAGACAAGCTGCAGAGCCTGAAGCTGGATGAAAGAAGAGCTCAGGGGTTAGGAGGGCCAGGAAGAAACAGCTAGTAACCTTCAACTTTTGGTTAAGGTTAGAAAGTATTGTTTAGAGTGGTCACTGGAATTAATAGGCTAAAACCTTTTTACCCACACCAATATTAGTTACTGTAATTGGACTTTAAAGTTTGAAGATGAGGCTTTTTGAGGATAAGTAAACATATATAAATGTTAATCTAGAGACAGTCCCTGCCCTAAAGACTTCCAGTCTAGACTTAAGGCATAAATCTGATGTGGAAAGCAGATAGGGAGTAGAAGGTGTTTTGTTGACAGAAACTGTTGTGAAATAGATGGAACTGGAAGAGGAAAAGAATCTGTGATTGAAAAATGGGGGAAAAATAGTTTGCCAATACAAAGAACAGAATGCCTGCTGCCAGCATACCTGTGACCAGATCAGTAAAACACTCGAAGAATGAGGCAGTGGGAGAAGTCCCGATGAGAGGTGTGTAAAAGAACTATTGGGAACCTCTCACCCTGAAGATAATGGTCATTAAATAACAAGCAAAACCAAGCAACTTTATCTTTATTGTTCTGCCTGCTGAAGCTCTGTTTATATGGGAGAGAGGGGAAGAACAGTGCCACAATTAAACACACATGATAGCAGTTAGATATTGATATTTCTTCATTTCACTGTCAGATCATTAAGTTATGAGACTTATTTATTGATAGATTAGTGGGGTTACTTGAAACCATGCCCACAACAGACCACCACCATGCTAGGTACTGTATAAGCAAAGTAGAACGTTTCCTGACATGATGTAAAGGAAATATATAATAAAAGAAAATTTAAAATGAAACAAAACCCTTTCTAATACATGACAATACCACTTTCATCAACGTCTAAGTGTCACAGGAGGGACAAGTTTGGAAAAGGGATTTTGAGGAGGGAGGTAAATCTCAGAAGACTCCAGTTATTTTATGTGAAGTCATGCTCTCAAAATTCTGCCAAGAACTATTACTGAACGTTGTGCTTTATTGATTTCTTCTCTCTCCACTAATTCCCTCTCACTTGAACAATCAACATAAAGCTATCTTTAATTTTTGGTGATTATATATGTATTCTCACACATATGCAAACTGTCCCTCAGGCTTACTCTAAGATTTCCGACTAGATGTTTATCTTCCTTGGATCAGACCTTTTTTTTTTTTTTTTTTTTCCAAAGGCTTTTGCATAAGATCAGATTGGCTTTTTATAGATCAAAGGTTCAAAGCTCTGTTTGTACTTGCATATAGAGTAGAAAGAAGAAGTATTTTATTTTTCCAATTATTCAGCTTTTCCTTGTGTCTCTTGAAATATGCCAACTCTATGACCAGAATCATGGTGTTCTGATTTATTGCTTTCTTTTTGTTGGGAGCAGCATTTGTTTGACTTCATTTACATCACTTTTACTCGTATTCTGGTCATCTGTATCTCTTCACTGGCATCCAAAAGAAATTAGTGAAATCTCTTTAAAATTCTTCTATTAGGCATGCAAGACCTAAAAATTTAGCTGGGGATGATTAGTCTTGGGGTGAGAGAAAGGACTGGTGGCACAGAATTGCCCCTTCCTGGTCCTTTCCAGAAGAGCTCCAGTGAAGAAATTCCTCCACAAGACAAAAGGCTGAGGAAAATAACACCAGCTTCTCTAAACTCACTCAATGGAGGCTTTGCCTTTGAATTACCTGCTGCTGGCCAGGAGCAGACCACAATCCACATGTATATCCCAGCATCAGTGCAGGTAGTAACCCCTGAGGTGATTGACTTCCCTCTCCTGATGTGGGAGAGAATCCAAGCAAAGAGGAGCACCTAGACAGGACTCTGCTGCCACTTTCTTTCATACTTCACTATTTATGTTGTAGGGGGAAAAAGGGAGAAGTTAAAGAAACTGCCCAACGGTCACAGGATGTCCTGTTGCATTTATCTGGCAATGCAGGCGAATGACTCACCCAAAATATTTGATGATCGGAAACTATTATGTTTTTCTTTCTTTTTCACATTTCTTCCTGCAAATATCAAGCATTCAGGCTCTGAAACATGGTTAAAGCTATGGTTAAGCAGCGTCTTAAAGCTATATCAATTCAAGGCAAGAATAAAGAAACGTCTTTAAAGCTTACCATAGTCCAGAGAAAGTCATGTGACAATAATCTGCTTGCCCATCTCTGAAAGCTGTGCTGCAAGAGAGCAAATGGCATCATCCCAATCACTGGCAAAAGTCCTGCCCAGAGCAAATTCTTTGACATGAATTATAGACTGAATCTGATTTTTTTTTTTTTTTTTTTTTTTGCAATTTAAAAATGTCCCTGAATGGTTATCATGCCAGCCCCAGCTCAGAGCAGCATTAACAGCCCAAAGCTGTTCTCAGTCAGTGCTTTATGTAACCCAGTGCAAGGTTGCTCACCTGTGAGTGTCCAGGCTGTAATCACTGGCACTTGGCCTGTGCACAGCTGTGGGGACAAGCCGTGTCTGCTTCCTCCCTTTGTCACATCTCCTCTGGCCCAGCCTGGCAGAGGGGGAGGCTGAATCCCTGTCCCTGTCCAAGGAACATAGAAAGTAAACAGAGATCAGTTATAAAGCCTGGCTTCATATAACATACCTGTACTAAGAAACAACCTGTCCAAAACAGATTAGGAAGTGAAATACAATTGTCCTCATTTTATACAGAAAGAGTGGAGGAACAGTTAGGGCAACTTCCCCAAAATCACGTGGGATGTCTGTGAGAATGGAAACTACTTCCAAAAAGTACATGTGTAATAGCAGAGGCATACAATATTTTCAGAGAAGAAGAGCGCACGAGGCCTTTATTAAAGGTACAGAGAGAACAAAATCATATATAAATTGTGAGAATATCCAGCGCATATTGCCGTAGGCTGATTGTCAGCACATGCTTTTGGACCAGTAAAGGAGAAAAAAAAAATTATTCATAAAGGTTGCTGACTGGGAGTGAATTCAAGGACTGTTACAAGATATTTCATTAAGAACTAATTTTTTGTGCGGTCATGTCTAAGAGGCAGCTAAGAAACATTGGAAATTATAACCCATGAAGAGTGAATAAAGGATCAGAATTACCATCAGGTGATTTTATTACCTTCAGGATTTAAGACTGGCTTCATATTTACTCAGCAATCACAAAGTCAGTTATTTACATGTGATTTTTTTTTCATTACGTTAATGAAATCTAGGTTATCATGTGGTTCATTGATTACCATCATCTGGGAAATTAAGAAAACATAAGATCCCATGACATTCACAAGGCTGAGAGTTGATAAGATGGGCTCTAAGCACACAGAACTATGTCTTCATACTATGCTTAGTTTTGGTACTGAGCACTCAGTTATTTCTGGGTAAATTTTCTACCTCTTTCTTTGCTTATGAAAAGGATTTTCTCAGTGCTATGCAATAGAGATACAGATAGGAAATGGCAGTTCCTGTCCCGGGGACAGGCAGAAGAAGAACAATTTATGCATCTCACTGGTTTGGCCAGGCACTGAGCACTGTTCTAACTTTCATCTCAGAGTTTCAGACCCCACTACCATTTACATAGAAGTTATTGTTTTATAAAAATCCACTGTGTTATGCAAAGCAAGGCATAACTAAAGGCAGTCTAAGAATATCATAAAAACTCACAAAGTCCCTGTCTTAAAAAAGTCCTTTTATGGGCCTTTTCCAAAATAACAGCTCCCTCAGGCTCAAATGTCTCATACCCAAGTAAAGATTTTGTTTAATTCATAGTGAAGTTGATTTGTCTGCTAGATTGTTTCCCATGGATCAGTCTGTACGCAAACACAAAACATACCGGCATCCAGCTGGGTGTTACTGCTGCCAATTTCAAGACAATAAATGCTTCAGTACTGAGCAAAATTCAAAACTTTTATTCCACAAAGCAATAAAAGCAGTAGACATTGCCTACTGACACACTGCCAGAATAAATATTACCTACTGTACAAGTTTCCATTCAGATCTTTCATCAGTCAAGGCACAATCACAGACAATATCAAGATTTATTCTGCATCAAAAGAGTTTTCATGAATGATTGAAAAACTTTTAAATTGCATTTTCAAACATATTACTCATTGAATCTTAATGACCTAAAATCTCCCTCAACAGCAGTGTGTAATGGTTTGGTACTATTCTCCTGAAGACAGGGGGTTTATTTTGGGATGCAGCCTTCAAGGAAGACTTACGCAGCTTCTTTGGCATTTCTGGCACCCCAAGACATGTATTCTCAGCATGTAAAAAACCCAGGGAAAGGATCTGAGTTCATCACATTTACAATGTGGCCCCTAACAGAAATCAAGCCAGGAACAGTGTTTTGAGCTCACTTTTATGATTTGGTTGTTGTTTGCTTTATTAATACATCCAATTACCTCAGAAAGAAGAATGTATTGATTCTATGCAGTAAGTGGACCATTGATAGGTTAGGCTGGGGATCTGTCTCATAGTGATGGAGGAAACACTTGCTACAAATAGACCTGCTAGATATCAAAGAAATGTCCTAGAAAAATGAGAATTTGTGTATTTTTTTCCTTGAAGTAAACCGTCTATGTTCTGACCTTGACATGTTTAAAGGAAGAGTCCTTATGGCTCTTTCTGCATCTTTAGTAAAGCCACATACCAGTTCACAGCTGGAGTGAGCTGTCCTGTGTGCCAGCACACACAGGCAGCCATCAGCAGGGCTGCTTCTGCCCTGAGCTCCCAGAAGGCCATCTCATCTCTCTCCATGCTGCTGGTTCCATGGAGGATGCATTTGCCACCTTAGCAATTTAAGCTATTGCACAGATAGGAAACTCTCAGAGATGAGAAAAAGATTGGCTCTGTAATGGGCCTGGAAGGTGAAGGCACTTGGTTGATGGCAAATCTAAGGTGTGAAGTGAGCATCATAATGGATATCTGCCAGCAGCTTCTTTATGTTCATACTGTAAGAAAATGAGCTGAGATGCTTCATCTGGAAATAGGAGAGCAGCAAATTTCTGGGTGAGAAGGTAATCAGGAAAGGGAATGACATGCATGTATAGTCTAGTGAGGAGCAAAACAGTTTACCTGATTAAATAGAGCTGGTTATGCCACAGTTTCTGAGTTCTACTTAATTTCCAATAATTAAAAGTGCAGATTTAGATTTTCTCTGAGAAAATTATGTTCTGCAGACAGGAGGTGGACCATAAAATGCATACACAGTCTCCTAAAAAGGCTATAAAAACATTTCAGCCACTTCTATTAGTTAACCTAGTCCCTTTTCCCTACTTTAATGCAAGTCCTTGTAGACCATCTTACAAGGTTTCATATGGTCTGGATTTTTTTTCTTTCTTTCTTTGATTTGTTCTTCTTTTGCAATGCCCCTTTAGAGAGGTCTGTTCTATGGAACACCATAGCATTTTCAGGAAAACATGTTTTTCTGGTATAATAACCTACATTAAGCTTTATTGCATGCAGTAGTGCCACACTGTTAAATCCTCCTCTCTCTTTGCTCTGACTTGCTCTGCTACCTTCCTTCTTTTTAGGTCAGACTCAGATATATTTTTAAGGCAGTTTTTAAAAGCAAGACTTTTCTCAGCTCTACCCACTGCTCACCAGCTTTGTTTTCAGCTATATTGGCATGCACAGCTGTTTCAGGCTGCTCCAGACTGTAGCCTGGCAATGGTCAGCAGTGTCCCTTCCCAGGGCTGGGAAATGCATGCACAACTGGAAGGGAACACAAGAGTGGCCCAGGAGAAGATAATATGGGAGCTGTTCACTCAGGAAACTTCAAAGAAATGTGCTTTACAGCAACATGCCATGTGATTGGTATTGCTTAGGGATTGCACTTTTATTTTGGACAAAAATATTTTGTCCAAAATATTTTGTGGGATACATCATTTGATAGGAGAAAAACTCTAAAGAAATAATAAGAATAAAGAAACTCTAAAGGAATGAACCATGGAAAAGCCAGAGGCAGGAAAGATGGTCTTTGGGACATCAAGAGTTAAAACTTTAAGGTTGTAATTTATTTATGGAAAAGAGCTAAGAGCTTTGTGTGTATGGTAACCAGTCCCAGCTCTTGGAGCCATCGAGGTGGCAGAATCATACTCAGAACTCTAATTAGTGTAACTGAAGAATGAGTATACTTATTATCTGATATAAAGCAATTTTAGAAACTCCCACAGTTTAGAAATAATAGTAATAACAGTAATTGAAAACATGAACTGACAAGTCACTAACAACCCATTATATCATGGCAGTGAGGAAGTGCCTTGTACCTTCACAAAGCACCTTTCTGTCAATCTCTGACACAAACACACACCCCAACATGGTCTCAAGAGCTGCTGCACAGATGTTAAAAATATGTCACAGACCAACGCCCAACACCGTGGTGTTTCTGCAAGGTCTTTTTGTTTCTGGAATAAGGTGGAACTCACTAAAACTTAACAATAGCTGGCTTCAAAAACATTTACTGGTTTGCCTAAGCAGGTTTGTTTCTTGGTGTAAATTAAATCAACTATTCTAAGCTATCTGGTTTTGCTTGGATCAAGACAGATGTCTCAGCCTTTTCTTATTTGGGCTTGTACGCGATAAGAACAAAACTAAAGGACATGTGAAGCTAAGAGACTGGCCCAATTTATCACACAGAGCAGTGATTCAGTGTGTAGCACAGAGGCTTGTTGCTTAAGCTAGAAGTCTCCAGTAAATACTCTCTCCCAGGGAGCTGCAGCTCATCCTTGCCCACCTGTGTGCTGAGCTGAGGCAGGCCAGGCAGGGGAGGAGGGCACAGGCATGAGACCCATGTTGCTCTCTATTTTCTCAGCCTGCCTTGAGAGGAGAAAAAAAGACAAAACATTTTGTAAAGAAGCAAGAAATTTAGCTAAATACAGACTGGATGCTGTAGAGAAAAAAAAAAAAAATCAAACCAAAACAAACAAAAAAAAAAAGAAAAGAAAAGAAAAAAAAATCTTTCTTTCCTTCCAGTCATTCTTCATTTCATGGAATTCCATTTTTGGGAGTAGTAGCATGATGCAACTGAGAAAACAGCTACATAAAAATTCCCTTCCCTATTCCACATTGGCATTCAGCTGCTCTAGGATACCTTATCCTGTGGCTGCTGAGGGAGAGTGACTAGCAAAGGAGGCTGGGGGTGGCAAAGGGAACTTATTTGCATTCCTTGTGCTTTCTCATTTTGGAATTTTATTCTGTCTAGTGCACAGATAGGTTTCTATAGAGAGAAATGCTGCAGAATATAATCTAGACTCTAATTAGCTCCAGATCTAATGAGCTGTCAATCAGTTTGTCTTCCTACAGCCCTTCTGTGTGCCCTGCACCAAGAACAGCTCAGCCACATCTAGGCTTGCCATTTCCTCCAGATTTGTGCCACCTTAGAAGATGAGGTTGATCCGGACTGTCGTCCTGATTTTTCAGTTTCTCAGAGGAGTCTGGGGAGCTGGGGTCTGACTTTGTCAGTGTTGCTGAGCTCTGCCCAGGGCTGTGGTTTGCATGTTTCTATCTGTGGACAGCCCCAGTGTGCTGACTGCCACGCACGCTGCGATCCTGCTGGGCTGTCTCCTCGTGCCTTTCCGGGTGTCTGCCATCTGCCAGACCCCACTCCCGTTTGCACTACTCTCTGAAGAGGGTGACGGATTTGCTTGCCACCAGGCACACAAACACACACATTGTCCAGGGCTGGCTGCGTGCCCCGCTCCTCCCAACTGAGTGCAGCCCACCCACTCTGTATGTCTCAACCTGGATGCATAACCAGCTAAGTATGCAATAATCATTAATTCCTACTTCAAAACAGTCTTGCCCTACTTGCTTTTATGTCATTAATTTCTAAGGGTTGCATAATTTCTTATCTGACTTACACCCAGTAGTTCCCCTTCTACCTTGCAGCTCCAAAACTGTGTTTTCCCAAGCATCCATGGGCATAAGGATGGCCAGCATCTGCAGGCATTTGGGGCATCACAAAATGCAGACAAATGGGAAAGAGGGGGAGGCAGGGTGTGAGATAACCTAGCTAGATAACTGTGGTGTTCACATAGCAGCATCTGGTATTGTAGGAAAACCCATGGTAGGTATATAATTAACAAAATAACATTTATTAGCAAATTAATCTCTCAGCCAACACCTTTAAGGATATCTGGAGCCTTCACATGAGGTGACACAGATGTAGGGGAAGGGAAGGGAAGGGAAGGGAAGGGAAGGGAAGGGAAGGGAAGGGAAGGGAAGGGAAGGGAAGGGAAGGGAAGGGAAGGGAAGGGAAGGGAAGGGAAGGGAAGGGAAGGGAAGGGAAGGGAAGGGAAGGGAAGGGAAGGGAAGGGAAGGGAAGGGAAGGGAAGGGAAGGGAAGGGAAGGGAAGGGAAGGGAAGGGAAGGGAAGGGAAGGGAAGGGAAGGGAAGGGAAGGGAAGGGAAGGGAAGGGAAGGGAAGGGAAGGGAAAGATTATAATTTTGGAGGCAGCCAGGATTTGTGTGTTCCCTGACCCAGGCTATGCCAGCATTACTCCAGCTCCCCGTTGTTTATTTTCTGGTTCAAACCAGCCCTCACAGCTTGGAGCAAGATGCTCTACATCCACATGGACCTTTCTGGCAGCTGGTGGCCCCTGCTTGCACAGTCCCATCTGGGACCTGCTGTTCCCTAGAGAATGAGACACTGATAGTTTGCCAGCCAGGCTGACATCAGCCACCTCAAACTGAAACAAATTTTAAGTGGAAGAAAAATGAAATTATATTGATATGCAAAATAGAAGAGTTCAGTTGCTGCCTGTAGAGACAGACAGACAGAGAAATATGGAGAAGGACAGATAGCTAGCAGTGATTTTCTTCTTTTTCTTAAGATGCAGTTGCCCCTCCAGTTCTCCCAGCTAGAAAATGTCAGGATACTGAGCTGGGTAGGGCACTGAATAAGGCACTGAATTAAAGCCCTGGGCAAGGCATCTGTTATCTCTGGTATCTCCAGCCTGGTAGTTTAACTTGGATCACAAACACATTTTTAAAATAATTTTGTGGTTGTCCCCCTTACTGTGGCTCCCACTGCAGCACAGCCCCTGGAGCATGCAATCCAATTTCCTGCCAGGGGAAACTTAGTGAGATCCCTCCAACCATCAACACACATGCGATTCACAGGACCGAGCTACAGCTGGGCTGTGGTGAAACCACCGAGGTGTGTGGCTGCATGGGTCTCTGCACTGGCTGTTTTCCTCTGCAGGTTCCCTTCCCAGGGTGCTGCATGTCTTGTTTATATGAACATTGCTGTAAGAACTTCACCGACATGGCTGGACACTGATTTTGGGATTGGAATTTGTGTTGCCCTCATAGGAAGGCAATATGGCAGAGAGAAGACTGAGAATCTCTCCTGGGCTACAAGGAAGGGATTTGGGGCTCACACCATCCATGCTACCAAGTAAGCATTCAGCTAGAGTAACCAGGTATCAGCAAGAAGTCATGAATTCAAAATTTTTTATACATTTCTTACTTACTACAGAACTGTTTACTTGCAGCTCTTTCATGTTAGCCCCCCGTGCTCTTGGCAAATCCACTTTATAGTGCAAGAAGCAAACTGCAGCATTGCTCTTTTCTCCTGTGGTCAGAACACGAAGTTCTCACACCCCAGAAGGTAAGCGCTGTCACCTAAGACCCAGACACATTTTGACCTGTTTTTAATGAAGATCTAACCAGGAAAGAACAGTGCAGGTGCTACTTGCCTAGATGGGGGCTGGCCACTCATTCCACTGCCTTCTTTCCCTGGTTTTCTTTGAAGACCCATGGGGAGCCTGAACTGTTTCAGATGTTGTAAAGACGGTACCTGGTAGCATCCTGTTGCCTTTCTGGTTGCATTGGCCAGTTATTCTTTGCTTACTTCCTCAGTATAAGGTGTGGAAATTGATAGTGCTGGTGAAGATCCTAGCATTGCCACTCAGCATGTGGTTTCAAGAAAATGACCTGAGAGCTGTCACCAAGGTCATCTGATTCCTTTTCTTGAGTAAATGAAAAATAAAAATACCTTCACAGCCCAAAAGTCAATAAAAAACTCTTATTACAGATGAATAGAGGAAAGGAAGGGGCAGTGTTTGCTTAACAAAACCTGGACTCCAGCAGGAATTTGATCTTTCCTTAATTCTGCTTTATCTAAGTCAATGCAAATTGCCATGGATTTTTGCCATCTCTCTTTGCTGACGACGGTCCTGCAGCAGTGCAGGCCAGCAGCATTTTTAGCACAAGCAAAAACTGTGCAGTAGCCCAGGTCTGCTCCCAGGCAATTCTTCAAGCACTTGCAGTAGTCTGGGCACAACAATCTGCTGCTTCTTTCTCTCTTAAAACTCATGAAACTTTTTGCAGGACCAGATGAACTGTGATCTGTAAATTCTGGCTCTTTTTATTTCTTACCCAAACGGGTGACTGCCAAGATGGGATCCACTGCTCCTTGGAATTTCTTCTCATGGAATTTTTCCCAGGTCCCTAATCCCTGTCACTCACCATGTCTTTCAACACGCTCTGAGCCAGCCAGATGCTCATATTCACTTCCCTCATGGTTCATAGCTGTCAAACAGCTGCTCTTTTCTGGTTCCTTTTCTGGGCTGAATTGAGATCATGAAGCTTCTCGGAGGTTTTGCATCTTCTGTGGTATAGCTCTTTTCTTTCTTTCTTTCTTTTCTTTCTTTCTTTCTTTCTTTCTTTCTTTCTTTCTTTCTTTCTTTCTTTCTTTCTTTCTTTCTTTCTTTCTTTCTTTCTTTCTTTCTTTCTTTCTTTCTTTCTTTCTTTCTTTCTTTCTTTCTTTCTTTCTTTCTTTCTTTCTTTCTTTCTTTCTTTCTTTCTTTCTTTCTTTCTTTCTTTCTTTCTTTCTTTCTTTCTTTCTTTCTTTCTTTTTTCTTAGCTATCTGGACTGTTGATTTTGCCAATTCAGCCAGATTGGATTCTTCTTGGCAGGCCTTGGTTCTGCAGCCTCTGCATCCATTTTAAACTGCTTTTCTACTTGCAAAGCAACAAAATTATTTATCCTCTTTGAATTTTTAGAAAAAATAACAAAATTGGATTAGGTAATTCTTCTCATTAACAGAGGAAATAAACATGCAAGAAGTCAGACTGTTTTCAACTTCAACTTATTTATACTAAATGCTTTGATCTTTAAACAAAGCTGATAAATTGGAGCAGCAGCAGGGACAAGCAGCGTGGTCAATCCAAAATACTGAAAAGTCATGTCAGCTGCTATCTCTATGCCTCAGGCCAAAACATGAGGTGAACCTGCCTACAAAGCAATTTAAAATTAGTTACATTTTGAACATTCTTATCTGATTTCTGAACTATCATAATGCATGCAGGTCTTGTTTTTATGTCAGCTGTTTTATTGGGATTTTTTTAGTTTTTTTTTTCTTTTTTTTTAAATGCAAGGACTATAGATTTATTTTTATATTAAGATTGTTTTTTTTTTTCAAACAATACTCTTTACAAGCTGCAGGAAAAAAAAAGAAAACAAAACAAAACAAAACAAAAAAAAACCCAAAAGACTGCCAGTAAAGGAATAAAATTTGGCCATTTAGCCAAGTCATAAAAAGTGGTCAAAAGCAGTGTGTCTTGTGGAAGCGACAACCCAGGCACTATGGCATTCAGCTCTGCAGCCTGAGCATGGCCCTGTGGGCCCTTTGCTCTGTCCTGTTCCCAGCACTTGGCTCACTCTTTCAGCCATCAGGAGCCCCTGCATGCTGGTGTCCCACTCTGCATTAGGTGACCACAAGGGTTGTTCTCAAACCTGACTCTACCAGCACCTCTTCCTGGCAGAGTTAATGAATACCCTGGTGGGTAATTTCTGTGTAAGGTCTAGAACTCCCACAAGACTCATGATTGTTGCGAGAACCGGCCCTTTCCGTGTCAAAACCCCACACTAAACACTTCCTGGAGCGTGGTTTCTCCTGCGGGAGGAGCCCAGAGTTCCCCACGCAGCTGCTTCCTGGGGAACTCCAGCTTCTGTTTTGGGCACCACTTTCCAGAAGTACAGAGAGAGCCTGAGCTACAGATAGCATTGCATCTGCTGGGAACATCCAAATGTTCTGACATCTGAGGGAACCCCTTGGACAAGCTCAGCTGCAAGCTGCACCCACAGAAAACATTCCTGCAGCAGCACAGATGTTTGGCACATGCAGTCCCCCACAGGTGACCCTCTGGGGCGATGGACTCTGCCAGTTTGGAGTTCCCCTAAACAAAGCTGTCTGTGTTTAACCTCCCCAGGCAGACTTTCAGATTAAGTTAGTGCATACCAGGAAAGCAGAGCATACAATTTGCTCCCCTGTTCAACATAATCATAGGCTGTCCCAGCGCCTGGAACAATTTAATGAATACCTTAGGACAGGTTTTGCTGTCAGATCACAATGCTGCCTTTCACCAAAGCTCTTGCCACTGTTACCATCACTGTATCTGACACTGCAACAATGTGAAAGACCCCCCAGAGATCTAGGTAGTAGTGCATTGATGTGATACAAGTTTGTTCAATCTGCAGCAACCTGGGATGACTATGCAGAGGCATATCCTCTCTTTGGCCAGATTTTGTCCATTCTTTGGCCAGATTTTAGGATACAATCCTGGGGAAAGGCATTTCATTAGTTCCAAAACACTGAGAGTGTTCTGTGAGCCCCTGTACTCATATTTACAGTGCTAAAGTTCTGCTGCTGCCACTGCACTCCTCTGACAAACCACAGGGGTTTCACAAGAAGGTTGAAGCACGATCTTGAAAAAAAGGAAGAGAACGAGCAAAAGCTCACAGAGAGGAAGAATTGTGCTGTCATCAAACCCAGACTGCCTCCAACAGCATATTTTTTCCTCAACAGTGTGAGAACACAGAAACCCAGAGCCATGTTTCGGGTTTTTAGTAAAGCTGCTGGGGAAGCATCTTGAGACTTGCTCTGGTTTTGGAACTTTGCAAAGTGGCAGGCCAAGACCTCAGAGATGTGTGGAAACCAAGAACTCAGAAAATATATTTGCATGAGACTTGAAGAAGGGTCTACAAGGGGCTGGCAGCAAAACCACACTCCCTGACACTCTGTTGTGACACATGCTAAAAAGACACTGATCCTTGGGTCTCTATATGGGGAAATCCAGGGCTGACCCCTTGGGTCAGCAGGAGTGTTGCAGGAAGCATTTTGCAGAGCTGTGTGCACAGCTTGACTGGGAATTCCCCTGGGTGAGGAAACCCTTGAGCAGCACTGCCAGGGCTCCCAGGGCTGCTGCTCCCCACACCTCTGCCCTGGGCAGTAGCCCTGCTCTCAGCATCAACAGGCACCATCAAAACCTTAGGCATTGCTAAGATACACCACAGGACCACGCTGAGCAGAGGCAGAAACCAAACCCTGTTGGGGACAGGTCCTGTTTGCAGACAACCTTCACTCCTGCCTCCTCCCTGCATGTGTGCAGCCCAGATCTTCAGAGCCTGGGTGAATGCCCAGCCTCACTAGGTTCAGTCACTTCAGCTGGCTTTAGCTAGCCCTATTGATTCCTTTCAGCTACTGATGGCTTCTGCAGCCCCCTGCAGCCTCCCAAGTAATAGGGCTGTTTTGGCTTTTTTTTTTTTAAGCTTTTGCGTGGGTTTTATTTTGGTATGAATTAATTTTGGTGTTTGGGGGATTTCATGTAACTGAATCAACAAAGCATTGCTCTTACATGTACTTTGCTGGAGTGTGCATATTCCTAATACTCCATCCAGAGGGACCAGGCTGAGCCACTCGACAGCTTCATCATCTGACAGCTGAAACAAGACAGGGTCTGAATTGATTTCAAGCCTGGTTTTACAGCATTTACTCTGCCACTGCAACACACACTTACAAAGATAACTCTACTGTCTTCATAAAGAAATCTGAAACTCCTTCACCACTGAAAATCAGCTTTTTATAGGTATTCTGGACCTCACAAAGATTTCAAAGTGGCAGGAGTACTAAGATGCCTGTGTTGGAAAGGCTACACCAGCAACAGTAAATCATTAAGTGACAGGATTGCCCCCCTTTCTTGGTATTTGGAGATGGGAAGGTTTGTGTATGAGGGGAGGACAATTAAAACATACAGTGATTATGAGGCATATGAAAGCTGAGAGAGCAAACCAAGTGAAAATAACCCAATTTTCTACTGATTTGTTCAATGAGTTATTGCAAGTAATTTTTTCCTTCTGCTATTTACGGGGTTTCCCTCTGCTAAATGTTACCATGGTCACTGTGGTATAACATTAATTTGCTTACATAACCTCTGAGTTGCACATATAGACCCAGATGTTATTTCAGAAACAGTACACTTGGGGAAGGCTTTCTAAAACTTGCACATGAAAACTTCATGGAACAGTTAATTTTCTCTCTTAACACTAATGGGGCCTCAACACTAATGGGGCCTCATTCAGAGAAGGGCACAGTGATGTCCTATCATGAAGAGATAGCTGCTCAGCCCTGCTGATACTCTGCTCATCAGGTCCTCCTGAATCTGCAATTAAGCTTCAGCCTTGCAATGCACCTAATTTCATCTTCTATCATTTTTCTTCATGCCAAGCACCAGATAAAGAAACTAATGGGCTTGATTTAATGTTGGATTGAATTAAGATAAATCTAAAGAGATTAGGGACTCAAGAGCGTACTGGAAAGTAGAATTCAGTATGTGTTTACTGCATTTAGTCCTTAGAAATAAAAAATCTGCATTTTTCCTGCAGCTTATTTTGTGTCTTAGAATGGGTAAAAGATCAAACTTCTATGAGTATTTACTGTAGGAATGTAACTTCTTTGCTGCCCAATGTATAATTTACAAAACATTACCTAAATTCAGGAACAGTATTAGAACAGCGGCCACAAGCTGTCCAGAAATTTAACAGTGTCTGAGCCCATGTTAACTTTTTTTCTCCAATATAAAGCAAAATAACATTTTATAGCAAGTCAGGACTGAAGCTCTCCTGCATGAAGGGTTTGTTGGTTGAAATTATTAAAAAAACTAAAAGTACTCACAGATGTATTTTAGGCTTAACAGACTGTTAGATTCAAAGCCCTGGGGAATTTCATCAGTTCTGTGCAAGTGGCAAGTGAGGGCAAACATTTATCACAGCCTGGAAGAGTGTATTCTGATTTCAAGTTGTAATTAAAAAAAAAAACCAAAAAACCCCCTTTTGTTCTTCTTGGTTAGAGAGAGGAACAGCTATGAACAAAGATATTCTTCTGCTTTTGATACTTCATGTGCTTGCAGAGCTCAGCAGAGACCTTTTGAGAAATTATTCCTTTTTACCATTAAGTTCATTACACTGGAAGTAAAAATTCAAATGGGTAAATGTTGTACCTTTTATATTTTAGCTTCCACAATCTGTATACTGGGCGCTGAAGAAAATCTAACTATTTTCCAGAAGGTAAAAGTAAATTCACAGGCATTTCACTGTCAGAGCTTCCTTTTACAGGAGTAGCATCAGCAAGATCTCAAAATGCTTTTAAAGCATCTCCTTAAGGAGAGAAAGAGGACCAAGTAATAAGACAAAGGTATTCCTACAAGCAGCAATAAGCCAAATGTAGCAAAATTTAAGTGTAGAGAGTACTGTGACATACACAGTATAAATTAATCTATCCTTCATTCAGCCTCATGGACTTGGATTTTTGTTTGTAGTTTGTAGTGAAAGTCTAACAGCATTATTACATTCACATGCCACTGCCACAGTAGGTTTCGAGCTCCTGCAGTATTAGCACTCTTGCCAAATTCCCCTACGACCTAATAGGAAACTTCTAAGAAATATTATTTCCTTAATAATTCCCTTTAAATACTGATGCAGAGCCAGCACAAGACTTCTTCCTTGCTGTAGCTGTAGCAATCAGTAGCACAGTGCTGTGGCAAAGTACAGTGATCCAAATTAGCCAAAGTATCTTCATAAAATACCTTCTGTGAATGTGACACTAACAGTTTAGCACTTGTCTGGTTCTGGAAATAAAGCAAAATTAGAAAACAGCTATTTCCCAAGGGCTATTTTACTGCACTGCAAACTCACACTGAGTCATAACAATCCATAAACACACAAACACTTTGGCCTCTTCAACTGTTTTGAAGAGTTGGATTTCATTCCTCAATGGGGCAAATAGATCCTCTTACTTGGTTATTCTACAGTTATTCTAGTTTTCTTGGATAGCACTGATGTGTGGTTCAGTGCTTAGTTTCTGCTGCCTTCAGCATCCTGCTGCACTCAAAGCAGAGAGGAAGCAGCATTAATTTATCTTAGAATTATTATTCCTACACTCTTACCTCAAAAACAAGCTCAAAATTGAGCCTGGTGACTTAATATAAGAGTATTTCAGTGACAGCACCAAAGCCATGCCCTAGGCATTTCTCACCTGCCTCCTCTTCTACTTGGAAAACTTCAAAAAGGCCACACTTTCCCCTCCAAACTACAAGTGGGAGCAGAGAGCCCTTACCAGGAAAAGCTGCCTTATTTCTGCCCTCCCTGAAGCCTGTTTGAGAATTCCAAAGGCCTAGAAAACAGGGGGACAGAAACCCCTCTGCTTACTGATACAAACCCCCAGGCAGAAGGTATCTTCAAAATATCTTTGCAATGAAGAGAGATAAAAAATAAAATAAAATGATGATAACCAGAGGGTAGAGTCCTACCTCCAGACACAAATACAGCCACCTCTCTCTTTGAGCTGCAACAAGCCAGAGCACTCACGAGAATCAACATGTGAACCTTCATCCTGCAAAGGTTTCTCAGAGAGCAGGGAGTGAGAGAGGTGGACTGGGGTTAACCTCTTGTGGTGCACCTGACCCTCCAGTTCCACCTGATGTTCAGATGCTTTTGCTTCTCAAGCACAGACAGCAGCTCCTGTGGCTTTCAGGCTATTTTTCTCGACCCTCTGGGTGCTCAAAACCAGAGCAAACACAGAAGCAGCACACATGTGAGAGTTACAAAGAAATTCTGAACCCCACTTCCATGGGTTGGACTCGAACCTTGCAAGACTGCATTTTATAAAGATCTTTCTTCATACATTCACAGCTTTTCTATGTTCACAGTTTTGTCGAAATTATTATAAAACATTTATTGATAGTAGCAATAAACAGAACAAATTTCTGTAAACAGAAATTAAAGTGGAAAATGGCTTTAAGTCATTTTTGACCAGCCAGCTGTACAAAAGCTTAAGCAAAGCAGAAGTCAAGGAGGCTGGATTTGGAAGAATCCACATGGAGCTCAGGAGATGTCATGCCTTATTAGATCACCAAAATAAGCTGTTATTGTCTTCAGTTTGTTATTGAGAAAATTTTGTTCTATTTCAACTTTCCCTCCTGGTCCTGCTAAGGAAGCCACCTGAAAAACAAAGAATAAAAATAAACCAATCAATCTACAGGAAAAGAGGCAAAACCCCAAACCTTCTAAAGCACAAACAGAAAAAAAAATATCTCTGCTCTGTTAATACTGGTGGAAAACGGTCCTTGGCAGTTAATGCCTCCGATCCTCTTTTTATGTCTCCTTTTACACACAGAAGCTATTTGTGGCTTGTGACTGAAACATCCTCCTCACCCAAATCACGAAAACAAGAGGATTTCAGAGCCAAAGAGAAATAGTCAGAACTTGACATGCTGTGCTGAGGCAAGAGATGCTAAACTCTGGTTTGCATGGTACTTGGCATTTGAGACATGCAGGTATAGCAAAAAGCAAGCTGCAAGATGTGCTTGAAAGATATCACATCCCAAATTTTGAGGGAAGAGTAAAACCAATTTTAGTAATTAGAATTAGGAAGAATAAGGTTGTACTGAAGAGTGGCAGGGTGGAGGGGAATAACCCAAACAAAACCAAGCCCCAAACACACAGAGAAACTAATGAAAAAAGGCCACAGTTAATTGTTTTTGCTATTGCAACCAAAGAAAAAGCTGTTGTATGCACTGGAGTTGCAAGCAGTGCTGAGGGCAAGGCTGGGGCAGAGGTGCCTCTGCAGGCAGCACCAGTCCCAGCTTTGTGTTTATGATCACTGGAGTGAGAATTTCACCATTCATGCTCTGTTGGACTGAGCCCGGTGCACACCTTTAATGCTTAATGATTACAGACAATTACAGGAGTTTGCATTTTGGACTGGAGAATGCAATAATCTCCCCTCTCCTGTTCCCACTCAGGATGCCTCTGAGGGGTAACAGCTTACAGGCCATCAATTCCTCGTCAGGAGACTGCACAGTCAGAAGGACAAACACCAAAATTGAACATTGTCTGCTTTGAACCCTGAGGACCTGTGACGCGGCCCATGCTCCACAGCCAGTTCTGCTCCATGCTGCCATTCTCCCAGGCTGCTGCAGGAAAATTATTTCTATAGTTTGCCATGCAGGGAAATTTCCCAGGCAGACCCAAAGTTATCTGGGTCTACAAGCCTGCAGTAGATTTTAACTGATCTTTAAGCTGAGATTGTGTTAGCAGCTGAAAATTTGAGTTCAAGCTGTGTTATTAACACTTCTAAAGCCCCTTGAGCCTTGACTCTGTCGTGCAGGTTTAAATATAAACATGCTGTACTTCCTCTATTTTATCCTGAGTAAAAAAACAGCCTACTATCAAGAAAAAAATAACAGATTAATTTAAACTATACTTTGAACCTTTATTGACTTGTCCAGAAAACTGCCACAGTTATCTAAAGCATTTACTTTTCTGTTTTGATTTTGTCCCTTTCAATTTCTTTTGTTTTTGCAGACAAAAACAAAAGTGTGAGCAGTTTCTTCATCCTTTAACTTCTGGTGATAGGAAAAAATGCTCTGTGTTCTTGTCAGAGAGGAACCTGCCACTTAAGTAAAAAACCAGAGGCTGGCTGACTTATAAATAGCACAAGAATCTAAAATTGGCTAGTGATCAGGAATGCTAATTTTACAACTTATCTGTTCTTACTTGAAATCCACAAAGCATTGTGGGCTGATCCCTAGTTTTTCTAGGAAGATGTTAACTTTTAATTTTTTACAAACAGCAGCTGTAATGTCCCTTCCAAAAAGCATTAAGAGGTTTTGCACTTTATAGCTGATGTCAGTTACGTATGCTAAAATATTAATTGGATTAGTCAATATAAGAATACTGAAATTAGTGTCTTGGGGTTATGCACTCCTGCTTTCTCAGCACGGTTCGTGTCACTAGCATATCTAAGTATGACTAATGCATTGATATTAAACACTAGTGTTTACTAAACATTTCTCTTAGAAGACCAAGTAAAACAAGATGCCACACTGACAGGTGGTGTCCACCAAGGGACAACTGAAAATATACATATGCTGTGTCCGCTGTCTAAGTGTTAAAAACAGGATAACTATGATTAATTTCAAACAAGGACTAAAGGTATTTGATAAACCCAAAGGTGAAAAAAAAATTAAATAAACACATGGGAATAAGTTGTGCTATGACAGATCTGGTACTGTACGCTCTTTAACCCACCTGATACACAGAGGAGAGAAACGCAAATCCTCTGTGACAATGCTTAGTTGTAAATTGCTGGAGGTTGCAAATTTAATTACGTAGGAGTTGCCAAGTTTTCCTCAGCAGGGCTCAGTCAGCCCTGATAAGTGTTGTGAGGGAAGGCTGCCACACACCAAGCTTCAAAAGGTCTGGCCTGGCAGAGGGACACCCTCTAAAAATAACATAAGATTGAGGAACGATGCTTTGAGAAAAACAAAGGTGCTCAGCTATTTTTAGAGATATGGACAAACATCTCCTGTTTTTGCAGTGCACTACAACAATGAATACAGAAAGGCTTCTTAATTTCTTTTAAAAACTTGACTAGTCCAAAGTATCTTTATTTTGCACTTTCTTGTGTACATACAATGATTCCCTGCTGGCAACTCTCCTTACCCTGGTTTATTCTTTAGCCCAAACCTACATTAGCTTGGGTGAGCAGATATTGCCTCCTTTGCTGTGCTGCTGTCCCTAGGCACAGGTAAAGGTTGCAGCTTCAGTGAATATCTCCCTGCATCCCTCTCACCTTCATCCTTCAATTCAGTGACTACGGCTAAAAAGAGTCCATAGCTACAGCCACAGCTGAAACATATGAAAAAAAGTAGTAGCCAATAGGTTTGAAAAAGAGACATCAGAAGAGATGAAAAGGGAAACAAACATAGACTGTTTCAGGACCATGAAACAAACATAGATTATTTCAGTTTGCTTAAGGTGCCAACTTCTCTTACATTCTTCAAGTGTACTTCTGATCTTGAAGGTTTTCCTACTGGTCTTAGGGGTTTTTCTACATTTTTAAAATCATACTGAAACTTCCTTTAATAAAGCAACTTCCTATCTGTTCCAGCCACCAACTAACATAACTGTGGACAAAAAAATTATCATATTTTTTCTCCCCTCCTAGAAACTTTTCTGAGGTATGAGAAACACAAGCTTTTTGAGTTGATATGCAGTCACACAAGGACACTGTGAATCAATTAATTTTATAGAATACTACTAAAATGAAGAATCCCCTCCCGCTGCATCCAACATAAAATCTAAGAGGAACAAAACCCAACCCATTTGAAAAAGAAGAAAATGGTATTTACACTGAACATAATACATTAAAATGCTCTCAGGCAGCATTTTATAAAATGTACAGGTATGCATGTGAATTATGTCACCATCACAGTGGTGCTGCCACCCTTTAACAGGCCAGATATTTATTTATTTTTTTCTTACTTTGTGCAGGCAAACTACAATTCAGAATGCAAGCACTATGAGCTTTAGGAAGACTGACGTTCAGAGGTATCACTCTGGCTTGGTGTATGCTATAGGTAACTTCTGGCTTTCTCTTTTATCAAGGACAGAGAACACACATGAGTTTAAAGTGGGCTACATAAAAGCTGTTGTTATTAACACAATAGTTACAGCTGAAGTGTATGCAATTACATTCACTTAGAAATTATCAGCCTGCAAACACAACAGTCTTTTCCTTGCCAACTCCCCTAATACACAAGTACCTTAAAAATACTACAAAACCAACCTCTGTTCATTTCCTGGCCTCTCATTCCCTGCTTTGCTCATTGTTCTATTTACTCCTAAATAAAGATGACTCTGCTGGGCAAGTCCTATTTGGCTACTCTCCATTTATAATCATAGCTAAAAGAGAGAATTCAAATAAATAAATGGGTTTTACCCATCTTTACAGTCCCTTCATTGAGCAGTCATTTTTAACAACTGGACCTTCACAGACAGAAAGACAGCAAACAGTTTTCCATCCAGGCAGTATGTTGCAGACAGAACAAGGCCTCAGTGTCTAACTCACGATTTTCTCAAAGTGATTGATGGAAATGAGGTGGGAACAAAGACAACAATAAAAAGAAGAGTACCAGCATAATGTGTATGTTTTGTAAGACTATCAAGATCCAGAACACTGCTTAATTCTAGGCTCATGGAACCACTCTACACTAGACAAGAAACAAAAAGTAATTCCTATATTCTGGCAGTACTTGAAATATAAGCCATGTCTGAGACACCAACATTTAGGACAGCAAAAGCTCTGACAACAGTTTGACAAAATGAGACATAACTACCACAAACAGCAGTATGCCTGTCTTCAAAAAATGGTGACATTTTAAACAATCACTGAGGCACAATCCAGTATCTGAGCTGCTAACCATGCCCAAGCAGGGTAAGTAATAAACTCCCAATTCCCCATTACTCCATATCCCAGGCCTGGCTAGGCTGATAAAGATGCTGATGTGGTTATCTGTCTCACAACAGACCACGCCACCAACATTTCAGGCTCACCAGTTTATTGGAGGGAGCCATCGTGCAGCCTGACAACATTCTGAGCACCAGTGAGAGACCAACAGTAACTGTGTACAATTTCTACAATGAGATGAAAAGAACAGATTCCACCATTAGCAAGAAGGTCCTACAGCAACAAATTGTAGGTTCCTCCTCCTTTACTGCAAATATTAACGTGCAGAAGTATTATCTGATACAGAAAAGAGCCTGTGAAAGAGACTGGACTACCTGGGATGACTCCATTTCCCAGAGTCGTGAGTACACACTTCTCATTCTGCTCAATGAGGCAGAACACAACTAACACTTCATAAGTTACATTTATGAACGACATAATTACAGGCAGTAATAAACTTACATATTTTGTAATGTATGTGCACAAACATAATTATTATTCCTCATTATTCCTAGCTAGAAAGAATATTGTTAAAGATTAATTCAACCTAAAACCAGACCTGCATACATTACAAATTTCCCAACATGTCTGTAAACAAGGAGATTCGATACAATTCAGGGAAATGTTTTTACATGTCTTGTAAATGAACCAAGCACCTTGCACTGGTTCACTGCTCCCTCTCGAGGCACAAGTACAGAAGTTCACTTCTCTGAGACCTGAACTCCATTGATTTTTTAAAGGGAATTCAAAGAATCCCATTTCTCTCTACAAGATCAACTCTAGAGCAACGTGGCTGTGCCTGCAAAAGTAATAAGTATTGGTTTTGCAATAAAGTCATGTGGAACAAGGCTGGATAACTTGTCCACCAATAAGGCAATGAACACTGGGTCCTCTGACACAGCAAGGTCAAGGTCAGCTACCACCCTGCTTTCACTCCAGCAGCAGGATCCCTATACCCCTCTTTTATGTTTGCTATCTGACAGTGATCTGATAGCTATCTTCCATAAAAATTACGTATTTTCTACTAAATTTGAACCACCTTAACTAATGGTTAACAGTAACTTTATTGCAAGGTTGCTTTTAACTGCTGGGCTTTTTTTTTATTATTATTATTATTAATTTTTATTTTTATTTTGCTGGAGACTCACAGCCCTAGAAGTGTAGTGGCAGTAAATCCAGAAACTTTATTCTTAGATACAGCTAGAGATTTTGGTAGTCAAACCCATAACAGTCTTCTGTGGACCAGAGTATTCACTAAGGTCATGGTTGGAACAGTCATGTTTGACCCAGCTTTGTCCACACAGGAAGAGGACACTTCCTTAAACAGTGGGCTTGATTAACGTTCTCTTTCCCACTCTCAGATCATCAACCTTTTAGGTTTGTTTTTTTTTTTTGTTCTTATACTGACACTATTTCTAAAGGCAAAAAGAGCTGAATTCTCTTCCTGAGAGAAGCCCATAGCCTGGAACACTGAACTGAACCCAGGACCTCAGCCATGAACTCTTAACAACTGAGCCATGCTTTTGAGCAACAGCTGTTACTCTGCAGCCATCTGTGTTAAGCCAAATCCATGGATGTAATTAACATCATTCAGAGCCAACTGCACCAAGATGTAGAGACGTCAGGACACCTGTCCCAATCACCCAGAAGAGCTCAGCTCTTCTGAAGGAAAAGGTGCAGGCCTGTGGGGACTACTCCTGCATGCTTTTGTGGAAACACAAGTGAAATGTAGATGCCTTTGGCCATTTAGAAAGCCAGTAAAAGGTGCTCATGAGTAGAGCAGAAAACTCTCTAAGGTCACTCTTCATCATGGGGATGAAATATTTGATAAAATGCAGTGTTAAGACACGACATAGTCATTAGAGAAACTCTTACCTAAAATTAAGGTCCCTGTTCAAAGATTCATAAGCCACTTTACATTTCACCAGCCTGAAATGCAAAAAGGAATTGAATCCTCACCTGCCAAATCAACAGTGCTGTGCACAGTATGGGCTGAGAGTCTGCTAATACCCAGGCCACATGAATTTCAGCCTATTTCTCAAGCCAGCTGTTTGCCACCAACAATTCCACAAGCCACCATATAGCTTGATGCCCTGGCTACTCTAAGTCAAATGCAGTTTTTGGAAAGGCAGGAAATAGTCCTGGGAAGTCCTATGGCATCTTGCAGGTGAGAACTGCTTCCTTCTTTCCAAAAGGCTACAAGACATAATTAACATAAAAAATACACAGAGGAACCTAAACCAGACACTCAGGGGAATTGTTAGTCATGTAACTGCTTAAAAAAAAAAACTTCTACCAAAAATCTCTAATACAAAAAACCCCACACTGGTGTCACAAATTCTGTGTTTATCACACATCACTTCAATGCAAACAGCCTACACAGAACCACACACCTGTGTGGACTCCAACAGTATCATCCTTGAGAGCAGTGACTGCAGGCCACGATTTCCTGCAACTCTTTCAAAAACTGACAGCCATGAAGTCTGGGATTCACCAAATTATCAGACAGTGACAGCTGATTAATGTATTTTCATTGGGTTTGGATATTTTTATAATGATGTATGTACCTGGCAATTGGCTTTGAAACTTCTCCATGAAACCCCATTCTGTTGCTTTAAGAAGAAACAATGTCAAAACCATGGAAATAATCTTATACTCCCATTTCTAAATATACCAAAAGTACTGCAAACACAGAAATCGCATAACACAAGGGTCAAATGTTAAAACCCCAAATACCCCACATTCAGCTGAACAGACTTAAAAGTCTAATGTATGTGTTTATAATACTTATGTTTTAAGTCAGCTGAGCATTTTATTCATTACCAAGACCTCATCCAGTAACACACCTGGTTAATATCAGCATTCCGAGGCAGAAAATACACAATATTGTTGGTGATCATCTTGGAGAGCCTGAAAATTTCAAATGTAGGAGCCAGTAAAGGAAAAGACAAGAGTGGGGAGGGAAAAGTTTCTTTATATTAATTCATTTGGAAAGTATGTCTCAATTTCAGCTATTATGCAAATAAATTGTAGTTAATCTTTTGAGTAGGTGAGTAGGATTCTCCTCTGAAATGCAGAAGCTGTATTTCACCATTATTCCCCATAAAGTAGGAAAAAAACCCCAACACTCACTTTTCATGAAAATCTGACTGAACTACAGAAAAGCATTTGACATATTTGAATGCAGTTTGTAGCTAGTATATTTGGTTTATATTTGTTTTTTAATCTATTTTGTGGAATCTCTCACGCATGTGTAAGAAGATTTTCTGATTTTCTTAGTTATACAAATATGGCTACATTTTAACAAAAAAAGGGAACAAATTAAGATTATTCTGTGGCAAAATAAACCCCACGCTTCATATATGATGAAACTATTATGTTAATACCTTCCTAGATGAATGAGTGCTCAGTATCACTGTTAATAAGCTAGTATGAAATTCTATATATTAATTAAGAGTTAATATTTTGCTTGCACTCTTCGGTGACTTCCCAAGTCATAGGCAGGTGCTATGACTGAGAACAGTTTTAGTAAGGTATTTTAAATCAGATATTCCCTTTAGGAATCAATTAAAAAGTAGAATTCATGACAAGGTCATTGTTCACACAATTAGTTATTACATGTACACACACTACATGTCTATTTGATTGGTATAAGGTATTTTAATAAAATAATTCAAAGTAGTTAAAAGTGCTGAATTAACATTTTAAGTTGAGAGCTACCCAATTCACAGATTGATTTTTTGCTTTCAGGAAAATCTCATCACCCTTTTTTTTGGTAATAAAGAATAAAAATATTTAAATGTAGGTGGTGAAGAGGACTAAACAAATGGTTTGCATCTGGAACTCCAGCTGCCAGCCATGTCATCCACTGAGCCAACTGAGCATGCAAACCCCAAGGAAGAGAGAGAGGAGAGGAAAGAGAGAAGCCCACCACATGGCCTAACTTGGAAAGGATATCCATCCGGGCAGATCATGGTTTGGATGTCGAAGATTTCGGCAGTGGCGTAGTCGGGCCCACCCCAGGGCGGGCTGAGGAACACCACGTCGGCGCGCAGGCCGGCCGCCAGCGCCATGAAGTCCCCGCACAGGAAGTCGATGTGCTCGGCCACGCCGTACACCTCCGCGTTGTGCCGCGCCAGCCGCAGCTTCTCGGGATCGATGTCGATGGCGATCACTGCCCGCGAGAGACGGCAAACACTGGGATTAACGGGAAGCGGCAGGTCACCACGGTCAGACACCACTGCTGTGACAGCCCCACTCCTCGGCTCAAGGACCGGACACGGCACTGTCTGCCTAAGACAGGAAGTCCTTCTTGCCTCAGGTTTGGCAGGAGCCTGACAACTTCAATGGTGCCCATTAGAAGCGTACTTTTCTTTGTTAAAGAGAAACGTTTATCTGAGACCGGCCACATAGTTCTGAAAATTGAGTTTAAAAAGCCCCAACCAACATGGCCCAAGAGAGGTGGATGATACAAGATTAGTACATAAAAACAGAAATTAAAATTTAGCCAGGAAATACAAAAAGCCAAGTGACATGTATAGATTGGATCATAGCCTGCCAAATTTAATGCGGTAGAAACTACCATTTGTCTTGCTCAAACATTAGTCAGAAGAGTTAGATAAACTGGTATCAGTATCTAGCAGGAAATGTTTTTACAGGAAATACTCTCAACACTGCACTACAATTTAATTAGCTGGCATTAGACTAACATTAAGTTATCATTGCTTTTCTGTACTTGGTTCTGCAGAACCTGCAGGTGATTCCATTCAGTGTTTTGAGTACTATTCACGTAGAATCTGTTTTTGAGTACACAGACTTTAAGTAAGAAATGGGAAAAGCAACAGCTTTGACAATAGTTCACTTATACCAGAGATCTCCAGAGTATCTGACAGGCCAGATATTATGCCACACAAAAATTATGTTGACTAGTACAACACAAATCCACCTCTGACTTAGAAAAGCAGATTTATTGGTCCTTTTTGAAAACAGAGGTCACGTTGTGAGTCTGATGAAGTGAAACAGCTGCTGTTGCTACAGAAGTACAGAAAAAGAAAATAAATCAACAGAGCACATACCCAAATAGTGTCAGGAAAAAGACTGAAGAAACAAAACTAATGCACTGTTTACAACACTTACTTACCTCTTTTTGAGGTCAATGCAAACTGAATAGCATTTCCTCCAACCCCACAGAACGCATCCACTATGATGTCGCAGTTGAACGACTGACTGACACGGACGGCAATATGCTCAGCTATTTTCTCAGGAGTAACAGAAAACCAGCCCTCTGCAGAGGAAGGGGAAGAAATGTATTTTCACCTCTTATTTCAAGGTCACTTAATTTAAAAACAAACAACCAAGCCCCACATAAAACTGATGGTATAGCACTAATCCCAAGAATTTTGGCTTAGTGCATTCCACCAGGAAATACCAGCTTTGAAGATGATAAACTCTGCTCAGTCCAGAGATTTGCTAAGCAAACAAGGTCTCACTGAATCAAACAGATATGCCTCGATCTCAGTACATGCTTTGTTGACCTTGGTGCTGAGGATTCTAGTTTATCAAGGAGAAGTCCATGGGCACAGCTATGAAAAACTTCATACAACATTCTTATGCTCTGTAGCAAATAAAACCAGAAATATATTCTCTCATATCCATCATTTCATTTTCTTCACCACAAAGTCTATTCTGCCAATTAATCTGCAAGTTTATGAGGGAAAGCGTTAGAAATTACAAACCCAAACAACAAAAAAATGTCTGGTAATCCTAACTCCTCTTTTACCTATTCATTTATGACTTGAAGTGCTTTGCAAGTAAACATGGAAAAAAGTTGCTTTGCAAGTGACTGCTGCAAGTCAGAACAAAACAGAATGAAACTAGATCCATCAGCATACTTGGAAGTTTCACAAAATTATTTTATAAAATATAGAAATAGAAGAATGTCACTGAGTTTCTGAACAAGTCCTGACAAAGTATAATTTGGTTCCAGCAAGATCTTCAGCAAATATAAGGACTAATGCAGACAGGGATGTCCCAAACTAAAAGCACTCCTGAAGTCTAAGACTTCTACTGGCCTGCTGGGGGTGGGGTGCAAACACACATTCAGTAGTGCTCCTCCTTTAAGAAAATTAGTAATAAACTGCAAGAAGGACCAAACATTTGGACACATCCTCGGATATACCGACAAGTCAGCACACTTAGTACTGAACACACCTCTGTCTAGTTTAATTCCCTCATCAAATCGAGAGAAGAGCCGGTAGCGTTGTGCCCAGTACTTGACAAGCTCTGGATCAGCAGCAATCTCAGGAGGTATAGTTCTCAGTGCATTTTTATTCCTCCTTCTTCTTTTTGTCTCCTTCTTCTTCACAGTAATTTTTTCATCTACAGCTGGAAGACACTGCAAAAGTTAACAGTCACTGTTCTTGTAGGCTAGGGAATGTGATTGGTAGGTGAGTGTTAAGAATAAAAAACACTGCTAAAAAGTTCTTTATTACTGTTTGCCGGATTATCAAGATTAGAGGCTTTAAATTAAAAAATAGCATCCTGTATTTCAAGGGATTAGTCACAGTCCTAAAAATCGTCATTGTTCACCCATTATTTAAGAGCCTGAATCTTCAACTGGAGACAATAAACTCTATGTAATGAGCAAACAAGTGGATCAGAGACCAATTTAATGCCCTTTGATCAGTAATGAAGAAAAACCAATCTAGACAAGAGTTTTACAGCAGGAATCTAACATAACTGAACTACTGTAGGAAGGATTAAATTATAAGCAAAAATCTGAATAATCCTGCTTTCCTTTGTTTCATATTAAATAGAAAAGTTCGTAATAATGATTTTTTCTAAATCCTAGAAAATAATTTTAACAACACATGTTCCTTAGAGCTCAGCAATGTGCATTTGAACCTAAAACTTGATGGTCTGTGCAGCAACTTGAGGTTTAATCACCCTCATCCTTGCAGAGGGAGAAAAAGGTATGACTTGCAGACCTGTTATACCATGTTGAGGATAAACAATGACTGTTCATCTATAAAGAAATACTGTCACCATTAAAGACAAGACCTGCGATTCTGGTATTCAAGAAATAACCTAATTTCACTAGCACAGTTCTCAGTTGTTTTCAATACCCTTAGACCAAATGAGTCCTATCAAATTAACAAAGTAAGTAAGTAGTGCACAACACAGTCACTTGAGTAGGCAGTACTAAGTCCACTGCCAATTCATTCCATCAGTGTGCAGGAAACTGAATTACCTTGGCTGATGTCCTCCGTCTCTGGCTGGAGATAATCAGGAATATCCAGAGGGACAAGCTGCCGCCCACCGCCAGGCTCGGGCCTCCCCGTCCCCTGCTCCTCGGAGCCACTCCCCACAGCATCCCGCGCCTCCCCCTCAGGCTCACTCCCGGCAAGTGCTGTGCAGGCTGCACTGGAAGACGGTGGCTCCTGGATTTCAGCATCCAGCGCCTCCCCCTCAGGCTCACTCCCAGCAGGTCCTGTGCAGGCTGCACTGGAAGACGGTGGCTCCTGGATTTCAGCATCCAGCGTCGCACTCCGCGTGGCAGCAACATCCCCCTGACCCTCTGAGTCGCTGCTGCTCACAGACGATGCCTCTGCTCTACCCTGCGGGGTGGCTGTCTGGGACGTGTCTTCCTCCTCAGGTTTATTAACCTGCTTCAGGAACATTTCTACCTGCAATTGTCAAATATCACAGATGATCAGATGATGATCTGCCATCCAGAGAACAGCTTAAAAGACTTACAGTTCAAAAACACCTGCCACTGCAGGCACTCTCTACTGTGTGTATTTTGAAAACACTAAAATATCCAGACTCAAAACATTCAAGTAGTCCTTAACCATGCTCCCTTTTAAAAATATTTGTAAACAAGTTGCCTTTGGGAACTTGATGTCAGCTACCTCCAAAAGAGAAACAAAAAACCAACCAACCAAAAGATCAACTGATAAATACAGTCAATAATTCTCATCTAATATCTAAATAGTCACACTTGCCACAGCCCAGGTGACCAAATCTACTACTTCAAAACTATCTTCTTCTAATCTGCATTCAGAGATGTAATCTGCCTCTCAGGGAAGAGTTTTTTAGGATAAATGGGTAAAATTACCTTCACACATTTGTTGCCTCACCTTCAAGATGTACCAAATGGTGCAGGTGGTAAAGGGTTCTGCTGCACAGCAGAGAGTTCAACATAAGCTCCTAACCAAGGCACAGACACCACTCCAAACTCCTCAAAGGCACATGCAGATGCTCCTTTTTACAATATTGTTGCTCTGAGTGGCTCTAGACCTGGAGCAGTTCCTTATCTGGAAGCCTGAGGAAATTCATAACTTTTTTCTCCTTCACATAATTGAAGTTACCCTCAAACTATATTGGCCTCAGGTACAAAATAAAAAATTAATCAGAAATTATAGTAATGTGACTGGAGTTCAATAAAACACGTATGGCATCACCACCACCAGAAAACAGTGCTTTGCACTTGGGTTTTGGGGAATAGCAAACATCCCAGAAAAAGGTGAAATAACATTAAAATCTGTGCCCTCAGATTTTCAGAAAGACTTAATTAAGTAAAATCTCCAGTGTACAAATGTTTCCACTTCTTAACAATTTCTGAGTTTAAAAAAACCCCACACAAAGTTATAGATGAAAATAAATGCAGGTAGAGGTATAAGCAAAACCCTTTAAAAATTACTAAAAACATGGAGTTACACAAAATACACTAATCTACACAAAGATTTTCTGTTACTGCTGAAATGCCAGCATTAACAACTGGCTTCACATGCAATTTACAATCAAAGATACTTTTAGTAACAACACAAATCTACCTCTAAAGCTATGTGCACCCACATGTTAGGAATAACTTTCACATAACTTGGCCATTTAAGCTCACATTCCTCTTGACAGGATCCACCAATGCCTTTCCATAGCCATCCTAATCTAAATACTCTTCACATTGGTGGGAGGCAGAGAAGATGGAGAGAAAGCAATTAAAAAAAAAAAAAAAAAAAAAAAAAGAGCAGTGGACTGACATTTGAAAATGCCATTTACCCCGGGCAATCAATATTTTTTTTCACTTTCATACTACAACAACAGCTAAAGTAGCAGATAAACCTACTAATTACAAGAGTGTTAACAACTAAACATACCTTCTTCAAAGTTTTGCTTTTTTTGCATGTAATTTCAGATTTCTCTGTAAAGAAGATGTGTGTGTTTTTGCTCTTCCTTGGTTTACGCATATCCAAGAATCTGGATTTGAGCTTTGCTTTTTTCTCCAAGTACTGCACACTTCGGTGGGTGAAATCTGGAATTCCACCATACCTGAAAATAGACAGATAGATAGATAAACACATTCATAAGGGCTTAGTTGGTTAATTTCCAGTTTGAAAGCTTTAACATGAATGCTCAAGTTCACAAAACAATGATTTAGACTTAAGTATTTTTTATTGCTCCATTTAAAATAGGTCACTGTGTGTAGCTGCAAAACATCGTACCTTCATGAAAATTAAAAAAAAATTATATGAAAATGTTTAACCTAATTAGTTTTAGATTTTTTTTTTCCTAGTAGTTGTGTAACTTTAGATTAAAACAATTTCCCAGGCCAGCCTGAAGAACAGGAAATGAAAAAAAAAAATCTTTATTAGAAGAATAAAAGATCTTTTTGGTGGCTGTCAAGAACCCCCAAAACAGTTACTTTTATCTTCTGGCAAATGCAATTAAAATATGAAACAGTTAAAAATTATTATCTCAGCCCACAGGATTCCAAACTTGAGAGGATCATTAATTGTCAGAGCCTTTAAGCTCTAATTTAAGTACCTGACCAGCCACTTAACATTCATACAACTGAAAGTACCTTGTGTGTTACTAAGGTGTAGCACATAAGGTACTTTAAGTTGTATAAATGATTTCCAGAGACTAGCTCTGGAACTCAGCTTCAAAAGTTTAACAAAAAGGAAATGGAGATGAATGGTCTATTTCCATAATAACAAGAGGGCTGACTTGCTATGAAAAGCCCCACAGTTCCTTGCAATTAATTACTTTTGTCCTGTGCCACACTTGAAACCCAATACAGAGCAGGTTTCCTCAGGATCTTCCACTGGATTCTCCTCCATGTCCAGCTCATGGCTAGGAAAAAACACAGATTACAAAGTTACCTACTGTGAAGAAACCAATCATTTTACAGCTATACCACTAAAAATCTTGCAAATTGAAAACATTTAAATGTGGGCTTCGAGTAAGTTCCTCCACACACACTGCTGAAACCAAACCAAGCAAGTAACACCACTCTATTCTTGTGCATGAATTTTTGGGTTGGTTTGGTTTTTTTACCCAATTCGATGAGTAAAACCCCTTTTTCTGGGGTTATAATATTGCAACTATTCTAAATGACCTCTTAAATACTTAATGGCAAGTCCTACGTGATGAAGACAGTGTTTGGTCACCCTATTTCCAAATTATCTTCATCATCTATCACGTTATCTACATTACTATCTATCATTAATGCTGTGGCAACAGCAAAATACTAAAATGGAAGCACAGCTACATGATTAGCAGGTAACAATGCCACCCACTCCTTCACATTTGAGTCTGCAAATTTATTAGAGAGGAAGAGCCATCTCACCATCTTTGAGACTATGTATTTTTAGAGAAGAAAGAAAAAAAATTGTGACAAAGCAGATACTGTCTATTTTATGACTGACATAGCTCTGCGCATTTTACTGGCAGCATTCAATGCAGATTATTTACTATTCTGGTATTGTCTATACTAATTAGACCTAAATAAGCAAGCTGCCCTATGCAATTTAACAATCTTGTTTATTCAGTGGCACAAGAATAGCACCATCACCTTGTACAGTCATCAAGGCCATACATTGTTTTCATAAAGCACTGGAAAAGAGGAAATATCCACTGCTTGTTGTGAGGCAAAGCAATAAGCAATGATGGAAGACTATGTGGCTTTGTACTGACATTTTAACTCATATCCTCAATCAAGGGTATAGTTAGTATAAATCAGAAGGCTCCTGGAGCTGGACTGCATGAGAAAAAAGCTCATATAAATTTCATGACTTGCCTTCTCTTAACTTTGACACATCTGTATTCAGGAGGCTCTTCATCCTCATCTTCATCTTGGTCAGGAAGCAGCAACTGCTTTTTTTCATTTGAATTTGAGCTACATGACTCCTGCACACCTAAAAAAAAAGATACATCATATTTTCTTTTTGCATAAATCAATTCCTTATCTTCCCGTCCCCAAAGTACTCCTGCAGCTACAGCTAAAGTGCCAAACACACATCTTTACTTGTCTTTGTTTGAGGGACAACACAACAACAAAACTTCCAGTATTACACTGTAGCATTAACATTCTTATGAAGAACCAACTTCAAATTATCTCATCTCTCCATTAAAAACAAAATGCCTACAAGATACAAAATTTGAAACTGTTTCTCCTAGTGTGTAAAATTTGTTTTGCATCTCATTAGCTATGCAAAGATATTCACACAGATTTAGAAAGGGAAGATTTAAACAGTCCTCTCATTTCTTTTTCAAAAGGAGATACTCTTTTTACCCCTCCCATTCCAGCTCTACTGTAGCATCAAGCTGGGACCACATCTGCTTCTTCGTCTCTTAGAAAGTCACTAGCAGCCGACTTAAGTCTCTGCAATATCAAGACTAAGATAAATAATTAAATATGCACTAACAGGGATCTCTCACCAATATCTGTAGAACATTTGAAGATTTATGAAGTACATGTTCTGTTAAAACCATTTCTGGCTGAAGAGCACATTCAATATACAGGTTAAAGAAGAAAAATCATCCAAAGAAGCAGAGGGAAGAAAAAGGAATTGAGTATGTAATCATTCCACAAAATACCTAATTGACTTTTTAAACATGGCATAATACAGACATACCCTTATTTCTTACATATAACTACCTAGAGAATTCTGAAAATCAACTTTATCTGATTTTGTATTACCTGACTGGTTAACACTTTTATTTTCACAAGATGCTCTCCTTTTTCTGCTTCCTCCATCACAGGGCTCCTTCTGGCTTCCACTGTCAGATGAACTCTGTTCTTCAGGATCTTTTTGGGCTACTGTTAGAGTAGCACTGTTCTGCTCCACCTCCTCCAAATTCAGATTTAAATTACAGATCCCAGAGATTATTTCACTGTTGGGCTCAGCAACTGAAGGGAGTGTTTCTTCACTTCTGGTGTTGAAGGGAGACAGCTGCAAGCTCAGCACTTCACTGTGCTCAGGTCCTGGGCTAACTAAGCCCATTTCCCCCAAAAAATCAGTCTCCTGTGTAGTCCCATTAATTTCCACCTTGTCACCATTTGAGCTCTCAGTAGTCCATCCTTGACTTGTCCAGTACTGAAACAGTTCCCAGTAGTACCAATACAGCTCACTATAATGCTGCTCCCACTCTTCCTTAGTATCTGGACTCCTCCAAGGCTCAGAGGCTGTGATGCCCTCAGACGATGAGGCCTCCTGGTGCTTTTCCAACCAACTTTGCCAAAGAAGGCCCTCTCCGTATTCATTCCAGTACTTCTCCCACTTTTCCTTAAGTTCACTGGCTAAAGTCTCACTTGCAAGGCTTTCTGACCTTTCACAGCTCTCTTCAATTACAGCCTGAGGTTTGCTGCTCATCTCACATTGCTCTGTAGCTAGGGCCAGCTCACCAGAAATGGGCTGGGTACAACCACCACATGCTTCGTCCTGGCATTCCTGCCCCATTTTATCCTCATGTTTTTGCTGTAACTTTTTTTTCTTCTTCTTTTTCTTTTGCATGATCACGTTATTTTTCTTTCTATAATTTTCTGTTGCCTAAAAGATAATGGAAAAGTTAAAAGTCCACAACATATATACAATCTTGTCCTCTCTCCAATCACATTTGTATCTATTGCAACCCTCCCTCCCTCTCACTGCAAACCTGCTGTCAACTTTCTCCCCAAAAAGGCTGTAGAGTTTCTGGGTCTGATAGGTCCCTGCTAAATAACCTCAACTGACACTTCTGAGGAAGAGCTGTAAGAAAGTCTGTAGAAATACACATACACAAAAAAGCAGAACGATAGACAGAAGTGGGGCTGCTGAGTGGGAAATCATTAGCAGCTTAAAGATTCAGAAGGAAAGTCATCAACAAACAACACTGTAAAATCCTAAAGGGAAGTTGATCAGGAACTGAAGGGTGACAAGGTTGAGCTCAACAGCAAAACACTATTTTGGTATCATCAAGGTTTTGTTTTATGGGGGGGTGTGGTGGCTGACCCTTACTTTTACCTGGTATCTGCCCAATCCGCAAACACTGCCCAGTGTCTTATTAGGATAGCAAACATAATGCTCATCCTCATAGAATGTTAAATCCTTGTTATCTTTGGATGCTGTACACAAAAAAAAGAAATCAGTCTGTACTCAAAAACTCTATAAATCCTGCAGCTGAATCTCTGTATGTCTTGAAGAGAGTGACCCAAAAGAGGGGAGTAATATCTTTTCCATCCCATAATAATCTCCAAGTTGGCTAACAGAAACAGGAAATAAGGAAACAACAACCTCCTGCTCAAACAGGTGGCCCTTTCATTTGTGCAGTACAATCATTTCACGTGTTACAACAAACTCAGCTACTACAGTTACCTGGTGGAACAGAAGACAGAAACCTGTTCCTGAAAGGAACACTACTAAGGTAACTTGTTGGTTTCATCAGTTACAACTCCACTTGTTTCAGAGGGGCTTCCTGTGATGACAAAACCCACATGGACAAAGGACTGTGAATGTACACCCCATTAACTGCAATCTTTAGTTTTGTTACACTGACGAAAGTGTAAGGTGGACTATAAAGAAGGTAAAACTGAAGAACTGGCATTGATGTTTCATACACATCCCTCATGCTATTATACATAATCCAAAGCACAATGCTTACTAGTAATCTAATAAGAAAATTCATTATTTTTCGATTCAACTTATTTGCATATTACTACATAGCAACAAACATTGTACATACACTTGGGGTTTGAAGTTGGATGCCTGTATGGTCTATTTACAAGTTATCAATTAAAATCACATACAAGTTTCTTCTATTTATTTATAAATTAATCAGGTCAGAACCATGCAGTGCTGTGTCTCACTCTCAGGGAGGTCTGTATTCCATAAAGTGGACACTGAATATTGCACTGTCTTTTTGTCTGTGAAAACTTCAGGCCCCTTCTAAAGCCCAAATGCTCCCTATGGGAGGCAGAGCACCAAAGGCTCGCTCCTGCCTTTTGGAACAACCTGGCTTTATCAGCTGCAAGAGGGATTTGAAAAACTAGCTGTTTACAGTACTCTCAAAATCTAAATGGCTAAAGGAGACAGTGTGAAAATACATGCTCAGACTGGACTGTACTAGTTGTCCTGATGTGCAGCATCAGCTTTATCACAGCTGTTTTAAATCAGGTTTATCTAGTCACGAGAGCAATATAGATACGGACACATAAAGAACAGCCTTGACCCTGTTTAGTCCAACTGGCAGGGAGGTTTTACAACCTGGACAGACCAAGGTGCTGTGTGCTTGTTACCAGGATGCAATGCAGGCAGCTTAAAGGCAGCTCAGATACATTTCCATGAACTGCCATCTCAGAAATAACTGAGAGGAGGAACGTTCCTAGGCGTGGAAACACAATACAAACAGAACAATTAAAGCAAGTAAAGATTTACCCCAAAGTCCCTGTGAGCTGACTGCCCACCAAACTGAAGAGGCAATCCCATGCTCTTCATAAGCTCAGCTTCTGAGTCTAATTCAACTTCTTCCAGGTCCAGGGCATGATTAATATCCACCTTTAGTCTTACTTTGGGACAATGGCTCTCCTCCTCAGATGCTTGTTCTTCCCCTGTTAACAAGATATATTCATGAATATAATCTGGTTTTGACACCTCAATGCCACAGCATGGCACACAAAAGATGGCAAACTGCCTCTTATGCTTTCTTTCTCATTTTAAAGTCTTCCTCATAAACAGCTCAATTTCTGCATAACTATCAGCAGGAATCAAAATGTAACTTCAGTAGCCACAGCAGTGGACTGGGTCTGTCTGGAAAGGAGTTAACATTCTCTAAAGTAGTCTCTATGGCACTGTGTTTGGGATTTGTGGCTGAAACAGTGTAGACAGCACACTGATGTTTTGGCTACTGCTGAGCAGTCATACAGCCTCCATAACCTTCTCTTTGCCCGATTCTGCCCTCCCCAGCAAGCTTGAACTTCTATCAAATTGTTAAGCAAAAACATATGTATATAAAATTATAAATACTTTTGAGAAAGTAGGAGCTGTCTATGGATGGAAATTATGAAATCAAAAGCTCTTGACTCAGTTGATAATACTGAAACATTCAAGGTTTTTGGTTTGGTTCTTTAGGATATATTTACTGCCAAATTATCACATAACATGAGGCCTTACCATTTTTAACCAATTATTCTCACTACAAATCATACATGTACAAAAACATAGTTTACAATCTCCTTCTTTCACTCCTCTCACATTGCCTCAATCTAATCTGTGCTATTATTTATCTGCTTCTGTTTCTGCACAGACTTCCTCTCAAATCAAGATATTATGTTGCTGGAAATACCAACACAGCAATGATTAAAAAGGATACCAAAACAATTATGTCCAGGTAGGCACACATGAGGAATTCAGGAGATGGAATAAGGGAGTGGTGTTGAATTTGTTAGCATGTACACCATGATAATTCCTAGATTACAAGCATGCCAAGTGAGAGACTTACTTTTCTGGTCCTCCTCACATGATTCATTGTATATATGTGAATTGTTATTCTCCACATCAGTGCTATTGCACTTCTCTACTTCTCGCTCAGGAGATTAACTAGCAACAGCTAATGTCCTAGGCTGGGGTAGAGACAGAGGTGAGAAACATCTAGGATCCACAGCCCCTCCATTACGCAATCAATATTGAATTAAGCTGAAAGTATGATTTAAGACCAGGTCAGGGATATCTGATGTAATCTGTTCCATGTGCCAGGTGAATATTATGTTAGCTGGTAAAGTTTATCTGGACAGGAATAAGCACTGCACTTGGTTTGACACAAACTTCTACATCAATATTATGGTAACCTGAAAGCTATGTAAGTTCTAAGTTATTATTCACTTCTGTCCCCGTAGCAAAAGTACTGAAAAACACAGAACTAGGAACAACTTAAATAACCACACATAACTCACTTTGAGACTGCACCTCACATTGCATTGCATACAATAGTACATTGTATTAGCTTACCTGTACTGTCATTGCCATCTTTGACATAAAATCCTTTTAATCCCAGTTTATATAATTTTCGATCTCTGTAAAAATAAAGACAGACACAGATACAGAAAGTTATCATTGAAACAAATTATTTTTTACAGTAAAAATAATAATTCAGTGGAAGAAAACTCCCCAGGCAATAAAATGCCCACCACTGGACGTTTCAAGATGAGACTTGATGGGATACTTAACCTCTTCTAGGCTCGGCTCTCATGAAAGGCTGGACCAAGGGAACTTTCCAGGTCCCGTCTCACACGGGCTGCCCTGTGACTCCAGACACGCGAAATAAATAAAAAGTAACATCTGGAAAAGGCAACACTTCAATAAAACCTGATGGGAAAGCTCCTAAGAACGATGTTCAGAAAACGCTGCAGCTACGCGGTACACCCCGAAATAAAATATTCTGGTCCTCCTCTCGTTGAGGAACCGGCTGCTCCGAGGATGGGGAGCGCGAAGGGGGCGACAGGGCGCGCCGAGCCCCGGCCCAGAGATCAGCGTTTGGGGCTCCTCTCACCCTTTCCTGCTCCCCCCACGAGCGATAAACATATCGGGGTGCTTTTGTGCCACCCCCTGCTCCGCTCGCATCCCCCGGCCGCAGCAGCGCGGCCCTGCCCGCCCGTCCCCAGCGGGACCAGGACACGGGGCCGCGCCCGGCGCTACTCACTCGACGAAGGCGCGGGAGCAGAGGCACAGGATGCCGCCGGCCGCCCCCGCCCGCAGCAGCAGCTCGGCCACCAGCCTCGGGCCCGGCTCCTGCACCATGGCCGGGGCAGCTCCGCACGCCGGGCCCGGCTCCTGCACCACGGCCGGGGCAGCACCGCACGCCGGGCCGGCCCCGCCGCCGCCTTCCGCCGGAACTGCGGCCGTGCCCGCCCCGCCGCGGCCGGAGGGCGGCCCGGGGCCGGGGATGCGCTTCCAGGGGCGCCCCGCGAGGGTGCGACCGTGCTGGTGGGGTTCGGAGAGGGTACAAAGGAGCGCGGTTGGAAAGAGCACCGCAGCAAAAGTCTGCAGTAAAAGATACGGCAGCCAAAATCTGGTAAAACCAGGAAACAGAAGTGAGCTAGGCGTTTCTGCTCTAGTCGGAATCAGAATCACAGAATGGTTTGGATTGCAGCGGATCTTAAAATCACGTTGTACCAACGCTTCTGCCATGGTCAGGGACATTTTCTACTAAACCATGTTGTTAAAAACCCTATCCAGCTTGACCTGGAACACTTCCAGGGATAGAGTAACTTCTCTGGGAAACCCCAGTGCCTCACCACTCTCACAGTAAAGAATTAACAGGAGAGCTTAAAACGGGGAGAGTGGGGAGAAGATGGGCAGAGGGAGTCAGAATGAAAACAAAGCCTGGTGAGAAAAGGGACCTGGGAGGAGGCAGGGTGAGGCAGGAAGGTCGGAATGAGGCTCTGTAGGCAGAGGTAGGGAGGGAGGAAACCATTGGGAAACAACCATGTGTGATATGGCACAGGGATACAGATAAGCAAGTTTTGCTCACAGATTTCTTTACTGTAGGGTCTTGCTTCAAGCAATAGCTCAAGATATAATCTGGGAAAACGCCATTGAGAAACCTGATGACTTGGAGGGTTGGAGGGTCTTTAAAAATTACAGACTTTTGGATCTCTTCTTACCTGCTAACCTGCTTGATGGACAGTGAAAGACTATGAGAAAGAAATGTAGCCCTCATATCTGCTCTGCTTTCTGAAACCAGGACAGGGTTAATTTTTTTCAGTAGTGCTAAAATGGAGAATACCATTCCTAAAGCAGAACGGGCCCTCTGGAACTTGTTTGACTTTACTAGCTGGGATAGTGTGTATTGTGTTACCTGCATTCAATGCATGGTAAGTGCAATTTGTCTGCTCTGCTCTCTCTTTCTGTTTGCGTCAGTGTATTTTAGGCAACAAGCCTGTACAGCCTCATGAGGGTGCAAGATGTCCTCAGGATTTATAAGACATTTCATACAGAAAATATACAAAGAGGAGCTTGGATGCAGAAGGATGTTCAGGTGGCAGTAGCACAACTACAACAGCAAATTCCATCCATTTACAGAAAAAAAAAATCTCAGTTGTATCTTGAATCACCCACCATCGTACATCTGATATAAACAAAAATATTAAATGCCAACATTAGTCAGGGGTTGAATATGTCTATCACTACAGTAATTAAATACTTTAGAAATACAGGGAAAGATTGCGCCAGTTCTAGCATTCATGTGGGTCTAACTGCATCTGCAATTAGGATGATATAGCGCCTTCATATTTCAAAAGGGAAGATGCAGTAAAACAAAAACCTTTCAACACAAATTGTTTAGCAATAGCCAAATGCTGTGAAAGTTGAATTGTGAATGGCAAAATATTATGAGAATTATGATACTCCTCTTCATAAGGAAACAATGCTACATTTTTAGTGAAATGCAGTGAATTGCACTATTGTATAAGAACAATATGCCTCTTATTTTATGATATTGCAGCCCAATATCCTGCAGCCTGCAGGAACAGCCACCATCAGGTGAGGCTAAACCTATGTGGGAATGCCTCCTAATACGCTCCCCTTCCCCAGCCACCTGCAGCTGATGGCATGTTTTCTGCCTGTTTAGTAAGACAGTGAATTTCTTCTCATGATACTTCTCCAGTTTAACCCAACAGGTGTTGCATGAGAAGGAACGTTTTCCATTTTGAGGATGGTTTCTCCCAGCTTTAAATGATGCTTCCCTTACAATAAGAAGGTAGCAATTGATCCATACTCAGCTACTCTGCTGGTGGATTTTATAGCTATCAGTCATCTTCCTTATAATCTCTTCCAAGATTACTAACCCTGGCATATCCAGTGTTCCTCCTCTGGGAGCTGGTCTGTACCACTAGTCTTCCCACTTACTCCCTTTCCTTGTTGTACTTTACCCTACAAGGCTGCACTGATAGGTCTTACCTGGGTTGGACAATGCACTTGGGCTGTGATTTCTAGCACACATGACTTTAAAATCTGGCTCTTATGCCAGCAGAAAAATGCTTGTGGCATCACTTGCTTCACTTTAGAGTGCACTGGCAAGTAGCATGTTTCAATTAAAGTAAAATAACCCATCCTTAAAAGATTTCGAATGATATAAAAAGTCATATGTAATGAAATTAGTAAAAGTTTGTTATTTACAAGGAGCTGTTTTACAGGAAGATAATGGACTGCTTCACACTGAGTTGATGCAGGGTTGCTATGTTCTTCCACTAGACATGTTTTGCCTGATCCATGTGGATGACACCAAAGCAATCTGCATTGCTGTAGCCTGTTCCCCAGGCCACCTGCCCTTCCCTGCCCACCCTTGCTTCCCACCCACCCTTCCTTCTAACCTCCCAAGTGTTCATAACATTCTGTTCTGAAATGCTTATTTGCTACTCCCCCACCTATTTCTGTTTCTTGCTCCTTGCTTACACACACAGTCCTGGGCCTCAGCTTCAAAGCCCTTCTTGGACCGATCTGTTGTTATTTTTTTTGTATATATCTTAGGTGATAGTGAAGATCTCCCCTTTGCAGTGATCCTGGCTTTGCTGCTTCTGTCTGTGCTTCTCAGGAGGTGACTTTGCCTCCCAACTGGCTTTAATGCATTTCATTATTTCCCTTTTAAATCCCTTTTCAAAGCTAACCTCCATGACCAAATAGTGATAATATGAAGGATTCTGGGAATAACATCCTTAACTATTAAAAATAAAACAAAAGCAAATACATGCAATGTTTATAAAATGGAACATGTTCTCACAGTAACTCTTACCTGCTCAATCATTCTAAGATCCACTCTAACATTCACATCTCCCTTACCATGTAAGAATAGTGCTGAACAAATAAGGCAAGTATTTCTAAGACAAAATAAAGCTTTTTATATGTTTATGTATGAACTCTCAGAAAACAGTGTTCACTGTTTCCTTGAAGGAAATTATTGGATTAGATATGTATCTGAATATAATAAACAATTAATCTCCCTTTATAAGCAGATGATAAGATTAAGAAATTAAGAACAGTATTTAAATAGAGTAAAATTTTCTAATTTACATGTTTCTAAAGACAAGTGATTCTATCACCTTTATGTGGTGATAAGATGAGAGAAATATCTGAGACTATTTAAGTCAATGCATTGCATTCTCTCTTAGCAGGAAGGGATAGGTAAACCTGAATTCCCTACATGAGAATCTCTAATCTCAGTAATTCATATACTGAAAGAATTGATTCAGCTGAAGTATCTGGATAACTTTCTGCAACCTGTGCCCTGGGTCTGGCTGATCAAAATGACAGTTATAATGGTCTTTGTATTTGATTTTTTTCTTCCTGGTCCTCTGTACCTTTTCAGTCTTTAGCTTCACACATATAAGAAAAAGCATGGCTTGAAGGGGCATTATTCCAATGAACTGTGGGCCAGAAGGTGGCAGATGGCGACATCTGAGGAACTTGTATGGAAAATTATGGCAAGCTAAGAGAGTGTTTTAGTTTAAAATAGTCTCTAATAAAGAGGAGAAGATATCACATGTCACTTCAACAGATGTGGATGTACACAGAAAGACATACAATTGGATTAAACTTCAGAGACACTCCAGTCCTCTCAAAAGGTATTGGCCAAGGTACAAATAACCAAATACTCAAATACTATTCATCACCTGCAGAATTAGAGTTCTCACAGTAATATCTCCTTTACACTTTTTAGGTAAAGATAAGAGTCCATTAAGCAAATGCAATTCACACGGTCGGGGTTGTTTGAGATATGATTTTGTGATCACCTGTGATAAAGGGGGTTTTTATGTGTCAAAGTCCTCTTTGACATTTAGATACGACTGATCTGGCACATGAGAGAGAAATTTTATGTGGCAATATTTTCTCAGTGAGAATTATGATCCTCCTAACTTTGTGCTTCTAATTTTTGTTGAACTTTTGCTTTTATTTCAAAATACATAGATCATTTAGGTTGGAAAAGATCATTGTGCTCAGCTATTAACCTAACACTGCCAAGCCCACCACTAAACCATGTCCTGTGGTGCCACATCTGCAAGTCTTTGAAACATCTCCAGGGATGGTGACTCAACCATTTCTCTGGGAAGCCTGTTCCAATGTTGGACAGCTCTTTCCATGAAGAAATTTTTCCTTATATGCAACCTAGACCTCTCCTGGTGCAACTTGAGGCCATTTCCTCATGAAGGAAATCCCAGCTTGAACATGAAGCCATCCCAGATAGTTTGGGTATTATTTTTAAATGGTAGATGAGCCAAACAAATATTTAGAAAGACACAGAGCAGACATGGTATCCAGACAGATTGTTTAAGTCTGTTTCTTACTGCACAGTGCATTTTTTATTTCCTAAATGCCTTCTTAAGACCCCTTAAGTCCCAGCCTTCTAGTAATGGGCAGAATCCTTTAATTATGTTGTATTTGTACTCAGATTGTGTCATTAGCCAAATCTGTGAGAGCTGCAGGTTCTTATAATCATTGTGGTTGCCTTAGCTCTGATGGGTTGTTCAGTATTTGCAATTACAGTGAAACAATAAAACTCTTAAACAGTAATTACTTCACTTTAACAGAGCAAAACAGAAGTGTTTAAGAGAAAATCTATTGGAAAACAATAATAAAGGGTACTTCAGTCACAGCTCCACATTCTGTGATATCTTTTATGTTTCTTTTTCTGCAAAAACCAGGTGAAATAAGCATATATGATATTTTACCAGAGTGGAGAAATTGCCACAGAATAGATAACTGGTTTGATGCAGCACTGGGGATTCCCACTGGTTGTTACTGGCATCTTTAAATCCTAGATAAAGAATATTCTAGCTCACACTTGGAGGCAAAATCCAGAAAGACTGCAAAGCTAACAGATAACTTTTTTAATGCTTGTACTGTGGATTTGATTGTCCCTAGTTCCATGTCTTCACAGCCCAAATGAATAGTTGATGGTGCCTGCTGCTGTCAAAGCACCTTTGAATCATGTGGGAATGGTAATTGGAAAAGTACCTATTTGGTCTTGCCAGTTATCAGACACTGTTAACCTAATGCTTCTGTTTCTGCTCAGTGTAGTCTTGGGTTTAGCTTTTTTATTCCCTTGGGTTTTTTTTATGGTAGTAAATACAGTTAAATCATATCCAATTCTATAGCTTTAGCTAGATAATGGGCCAGATAATTTATTTTACAAATGGTCACGTTTCGTTTGCACCTTAGGAAATGCTGCTGATGTAGTTTAAGCCAAAGAAGGCCACGTAATAGGACTGTGAATCCATCAGGCACACCTTAAAAATTAGTTTGAAGATGTGTAGCTTTTATTCTTTTTCATCATAAAGCATATTGATCATGTAATTGGATTTTTATATATATTCCTATAAGTAAGTTTTATAGTGCTTTATTGGAGCTCTGTTTTCCAATATAGCTCTGAAAATTATAACTCCATGTTTCTCTTTTGGTTATTAACTTTTACTTGTGGATTTGTGGATTTTTAGCATTGTATGAGAGCCTTAATCATAAACCCATTATACTTAATAACATCTACATCTCACTGAAAAGATTGTTTCTAATGTAAAGAGTGAGTAGCAACTTTGCATGAAGACTTTTTATGCTTTCAGGCTGACAAGTGGTGTCAAAGAAAGACAATACAAAGCATATGGCCATAGGCAAGTGTTTTCAGAAACCATTAATTTTCACCTCAACAACCACCACTAACCACAAAACAAGATCCTGCTGGTTTGAGTAACTGCAGGGTAACAAAATGAATGTGATGGATCTAACCTCACAAGAAACAGGGTGGCAAATTAGGGATGTGCCCTTGCCTCTCTGCAAGTAAAGGAGTTTAAGTTAGTCCTTCCATCACAGAAAGGAGGTATTCTATACAGGGATCTTCCTCTGAAACTGAGCTTGTTCCCGCTGAGGTCCTGTTCTGCAGATGCAAGGATGTCCTTAGTGGGCTGGCCCCTTGCTAGAGCTTCTTTTTAGGATGAAAAATTTAGGTGGCTTCTTTCTGTTAAATTCTTAGTGATTACATGTGTATTTCTTTCGTGGGACATTTGAATTATATGTTTTTAATTTATTTGCCATGTTTCATGATTAATATCTTTAATAAAATTCTAGGGGATGTGTTGTTTCTCTGGAACTAATTATTGAAGTCTCTTGTTTCTCAGCTCATACTTGAGGATCCAAAAGCTTTGGCTACATTTTACTTTTCAATGCTTTTGTTGAACAGGAAACTTTTATTTAATTCTGCTCTTTCTGCACTCTCTCAGATCATCATTTATTTTTAATTTCTTTAGTTATAGTATGACAACTATGAGAAGTTAGAGACTGTTCTTCTGGGAGGTATTTTCCCAGGTTCAACATCTGGGCTGCAAATTGCACCAATGCATGTGAAAAGAAACTACCTACTGAAACGTAATTTGGAAATGATTTGGAAATTCTCTTTCTGTAATACAAGATCATGTTAAGGTGACAATATAAAGAGAGGAATGGCACAGGAGTGCACAGGACTGTAGCCAGCAACTGTCTCTGAGATAATTAGATCATCAAGAAGAAGCATGTTAACCTCTAACTACATTTCTGCTAGGAAATGAAATAGTCAATCATCTGAGTTAAAGACCTATTGTAACTTGAGTGCAATTCAGGGGTACTTAAACTAATTGCTCATTGGGTTTTTAATAGCATATGACTTTTTTAACACCAGGGACTGTGGCAGACAAGACTTGTTTCACTTAAGTGGTTTAACTCAGATCAGGATCTAAGTGGTTTACTGATTTATTAATGACACATAATTAGCTGACACTCTCTGAACTTCACCTTCTGGATCAATATCAACAGGCTGACAGATAAACCAGAGTGAAAAACACTTGCAGGATGTTAAAACACACCTATAAATTGCTAACCTCCCTAATCTCCACCATTTCTAGTCCCACAGGGGAAGACTTAGGTGTGCACACCTCTCTCTTACAGGACAGGGGGTGACAAGTGCACCCCTCACTTGTGGCCATGCATATTCTCCTGCTGGAGAGGGGGTTCTTCTGTCTTTATGTGTATCAGTGCAGGTCTCTGCTGCCTGCTAGTCCATGTGCTGGAAGGAAGGAACTCCTTGGGCTCCAAGCTGTGGGTTCTTCTGCTCTTGCACCCCATTCTGGGAGGATACGGGACATGTTGGCAGTGAGGTGACTCCTGTCAGCATCTGAGCCAGGGATAGAACTGCTGTGCTGAGTGTCTTCCTCTGCCATGTCACCCTACAGCCACAAGTTTCCTTCCATTTTTTTATACTTCTCAAGCTCTTTTCTCAAAAGCCTGTTGGTAATCCTCTGGTTGCTGCTTAATCCAGCAGATCCCTATAGTAAGCAAACATTGACATTATTCATTTCCTGGTTTGGGCTAACCTTCTCTCAGGTCAGGTAGTTGTGGGTGTCCTGTCTTTACATGCTGTTTTCACTCTCATACAGTGAGTTACTCTTCAAGACAGGTCCATCAGGAGGTTTCGTTACTTTGAAACTCCACTGGTATAAAATTACTATTATAACGTTTTATGGTTTTGAGAGGTGAGGAGCTTTGTGTGTGTGGGGTGGAAGAAACACCAGATGATCTATCACTTACCATGGAGATATCCTTGGTGACTTCCACTCATTGCTGGTTTGCCCAGCGTGAGGCACAGGCTCTGTCACTCCATAGCTGGTCATCTCACAGTTAAAATGTCAGGGAAATATTCTCTTTATATGAGATTATGCTAAATAAGAAATATTTTAGATTAACATATTTTTGTGAAACTCACAGATAAAAATGTATACCTACAGTAATTCTGGTAAGAAAAAAAGTGACATAAAGGGACAAACCAAAGGGGGTGTTATCTCTGTCTCTTTAGCCATGATCAACTGTAGCTAACCAAGACTGAGGAAAGAAAAAAAGAGCAAGCCATGTATGTTATTGTAGGTCTCCTGATAAACTTGAATTACATATATTTTGAAACCAGGCCACCACCAGGGAGACTGGCTGGGCAGGGAGCTCTCATCAGGATCCCCGGTGCTGCTCCCTGAACTTTGCAGCAGATGGTGGAAAAGGCCAGAATGGAGGATGGAAAGATCTGAGCAGAAACACCCTCAACACGGGGTGTTACCAGCCTTGAAGGGGGAAAATCTTCATGGCCTCTTGGCCTCTCCCTCCCTTCTGAGGCTCAGCTTCAGGGTACAAGAGGGCTCTGATAAAGTGATGGACATGGGAGGATTTCTGGGAAAAATGAGGGGCCATGGCACTTGGGCACACAACAGACAGCTTCAAGTGAATAAATAAGGGACTTTAAAGTAGAGGAAAGGTCTGAGACAAAAATCAGGATCTTTCACACTGTGTACAAGTAATGTGGGATGCTCTGGGTATCATGTAAATCTATGGTATGAGATGAACCAGTGACATCTTTATGAATCTGGGAAGTGCAATAGCTGATATAAAAGCCTACAAGTGACATCCCGCTAATCTTCAGGGATTCCAATGTAAGTGATGAGAGATTAGGCCACCAAACTGATTTTTAGAATGAAAATAAATCAGACATGAGCAGTCAGTTCTGGAAACACCACCCTTGCAGCATTTCAATAGATTTTGCAACAAGTATTGTAGTGGTAAGACCAGAATAAGAAGAAATATAAAGTTGGCATCAGATAAATAGCATAGTAGTTAGTGAGTTTTTTTTCCTTTCAAAGCAGTTCTGTGCATAAAGGTGCTTCACTTTTAGCACTTAAAGAAAAATACTAAAAAGTGATTTTTTACTGTGCAGTTCACTCATCTGCCTTGCTGTTGACAATGGGATTAGGGCTGTGTGTACAAGAGCACTGGTAGCTTGTGAGTCTTTGCAAGCAGGAGGGGTTTTGCCAATGACTTTCAAAGGTCTTTTCTGATAGTGGAATAATATCAGGTGACTGCAGAGAAATGATCATAGTTTCTGCTGCTTATCTGTTCCCAGTTGGATTAATTTATTTCAGCTCCTTTTACCTGTTAAAGCCTTAGACATGTTCTTTTATTGCCTCTCTTTTTTTTTTTTTTTTTTCACCTAACATTTCTTCATACCTGTGCCTTAGCATGGTAAATCCTATTTATTAATGACATTCTTAGCTGCAATCACTGTTAGCAGTCCTGGCCTCCTTTCCAGGACACTTTTGACTTCATTTTGAGAAAGCACTTCTAGGAGAACTGTGCACCTTTGAACTTGGTCTTCAGAAGGTAAAAACAAAGAAAGTTCTTGCAGGGCACAGGGCTGTAACCTGCTACAAGACAAACTTCTTCAGAACATCCCTTTGTTTTTGTTAGCAGAGTGCCTTTAAAATAATTTTGACTTATAATTTCCAAATTAATATTTAGTGCAGGTTTATAGTGACACATGTATTTTCATACTTATTTTAAATGAGAGCAGGTCAGAAAATAGGCTTTCCTTTTTGAAAGAACAACTGTGGAAATGTTCTTTCAATCATTGCTATTTAAGCTGTTAAGCAAAATGTAATGAGTGATTACAACTAGTTTAAAAATAGCTTTGCTATTTAAGAATTAAAACATTTCGTGATCTTTATGGTTGTTTTTTATTAGGAATTAAATATGAAGAGATGTTATCTGGTAACAGATTCTTTTATACAAAAGGAAAGGGATGAGCTGGTATAATTTTTTTATTACATCTCCTTCCAAGGGTGTTGTGTGTTAGGTATTTTTCTGGAAAAAATATTTCTTTGAGCTGGCCAAAGCCTCTGCACCTGTGATATGTTTGTTTGTCATCAAATACAAGATGCTTTAACGATCCAAGGCAGTCTGTAACTGTTCAAGTTTCTTTGTAAGTTTCAGAAGATGCTGCAGAAATCTCTGGGAATTCTTGAATTTTTGAGCTGAAAATGGAAATGCAATCTTGCCTGAGGCTGTTAGTCACAGTGCTACCTAGAAAGCAAACAAAAAGACTGTCTATAGGTAAATAGCCTTTTTTGCCATTTTTCTTAATAAACAATTTAAAAATTGTGTGTGTGTGTTTTGCTTTTAGAATTGCTGCTTTATTAAAAGTCTTCCTTTACCATTTCTAAATTAAATGTGATTTTTTTTTGTCACCTTCCTCTGTGGATATCAATGTGCAATGAATGACTTTAATAATGATGACCAGAGCAAAAAAACCCATGAATTTCAGTACCTCTAATATGAAGTAGCTTCCTGCACTTGATTATATTGTATGCAGAAATACTATGTTGTACATAGAACAACAAAGAAATAAAGTCTCAGGTGCAAAATTCTTAAGCAGCTTCTTTGCAAAGTGTAATGAAAAGTTTAATCATAAAAATGGGTAATTCTATCACTAGGACAATCTCCTCTGTTCAGCCTGTGACGATTTCATATACATCTTAGTTTTCTGACTTCAGAATTATTCTTACTTGCTTCATGTACTTATTTATTTTTGTGTTATTTTAAAGTGTGAATTGAAAGTCCAGATGATAGCATGGTACATGTATTCATGTATTCATAAGTGACGCAAACTGGTGTTAAAAAAGCTGTTATTGAATTGGCTTGTAATAACTACATAAGTGTCACAAGAGCACTATAATCAACAAATTTTAGGCCTCTGTAATAAAATGAACACTACACAAGCAAAGAATGCCATATGCTGTGCTCTTGGTTTTTCTTCACAGAATGTCGACCACATTAGTATTCTAAAATATTTGAGTGCCAAGACTCAATGATAATTGCAAAAATATTTAATTCTTGACTGCCCACTGAATCTTGACTAATGTATATTTTCAGTTACTGTGTCCTCAGCATGTTTTGAGGAGTTACACTGTAGGATGCCTTGCCTGAAGCTGTGATTTGAAATTTGCATTCTGAGCACCTGACCATTTCAGAACAGCATGATGCAGAAACCACACTGGAAGGACCTTTGCTTATTGCTTATTACCATGATGCTGTTCTTATAGATTATGGTTGATTTCTGCATTAACACAGCCTGCCTCTGCCACTCAGCAACTGATCACTTTACCAGCAGGATACTAGGTAAATACTTCTGTGGTAAATAAAATGTTTAGAGCCTTGATTTGTAATCTGAATTCAGACACCAGCCTTCTATACTACTATACACAGAATGGATTTCCTGTTTTTTCTGTTTGGTATTTTGTTTATGATCAATTCAGACGCAGACTTGTCAACTGGGAGAATGAATTACTTAATTATTTTTACAAGCATTTGATGTCAGATTTGCAAGCAAAGGTGAGCACCATTTTAAATAACCTTTCACATCAGCATGACAAATGGATTTCATACACAGTAATTAAATCGTGCCACACTGCAGTGTACAAGCAGAAAAGTAAAGTAAGGTTTTAAGAGCTGTGCAAAGGAACAGGGGACAGCACAGCCTTGGCAGAAGAAAGAGTTCAGAGACAACTTACTCAAAGAATGACCCAGACAGGAGATATAACTCAGCCCAAGGATTCTGGTTCAGCTCTCTGTGACCTCGTGTCCAGTTTGGTGCCTTACACTGGTGATGTAGAGCTTTGAGAAGATTATTTTTGAGCTGCAAGACCTGAGCAATAGCCACGTAAGATGAAAAAAGCAGCAAGATGGGCAAAGTGTAATTATTGAGTTGATAATTTTTAGTAACTGAACAACAGAAAATAGCAAGAAAATAATTAGGGAATTGAAAGAAAATGGTGAGCAACAGTGTTGTATGGTAGTCCCACCTATTCATGCTTTTTGTTAACCAATAAATAATCGCTGGGTAATTTTTGAGCTGTATATATACTATTCCTAAAATCTTTCTGTAAAATATGAAATGTGACCAAACATAAAGAGTGAGAGTCTCTCTAATCTGCTGTATGTATATGAGACATTCTCTCATCTATCCAAGTAGCTGGATTGGTTGGAAAACTGCAAATTCTGCCTTGTGATTCCTCAAGAGAGCAAAACAGACTTTTACAGTGTGAGCATATGCCTGCATGACATCCATATTTGCCCTTCACAAACACATGTCATCTTAGAACCATGAAATACATTAAATAACCTGTTGGTTTAAGATCCTGTGAACCCGCTTTTCTGTAGAATTACAGGACAATTTTTTTTTTTTTTTATTTTACATACAAAGCAGGTCCACACTGCACATTTTTGGCACTGTGCCACTAATCTGTGTCATTTTGTATGTTTGATTATTTATCAGCCTGCTTATCAGATATGTGATTGGACTGCTATTTCAAGATGAATCACAGATAATCTAGTAATACGTAATTTTATGTGTATCTCCATCTCAGACTGTTACAACTGGCATGTCCATTGTTTTTACAGTTCTACCCTAGGACCAAAACTGGGGTGTTTTTTTGGCTTTTATCCTTTCTTTATAATTTTTTCTATGAATATATCTCAAGTAATTTAGTATTTAATGCTTATAGTATATAGCTATCAAGTATAGCTAATTTACTTCTATTCTATTCTATTCTATTCTATTCTATTCTATTCTATTCTATTCTATTCTATTCTATTCTATTCTATTCTATTCTATTCTATTCTATTTCACTTAGTTTCAGTCAATATCTCTAAAAAGTAGACCAGTCAATTTATGTTACACACAAAGATTTTCTTTAATACCAGGAAGGGAAATTTTACTTACTAACATCTAGCAAGTGCATCCAGAAGAGGTCACAAACAATGTTTTTTCTTAAGAATGTTAGACATTCTGTACTACAATAGACCAAAAATTCCAGTTAGCCCTTTGTGCTCTGAGAGAGGCAATAGCTGATGCTATTTAGGAAGACCATGTGAGTCTGGCCATGTTCTCTTTTACCTGTGTGTTTCTGCAACATGCAAAAATATTAGGAGTGTTACAGGCTACATTTCTGCCTGTCCTGTTAAAGGACCAGTTATTCATGACTTTGTCTAAACCCTTTTGAACTCATTGATAACCTCTGCGTTTATGAGCTAATTTGGTAGGGAATTCCAGAAGTCCAGTGCCTGCTGTGTAATCAGGTATTTCCTTTTATCTTTGTTTCAAACCAATCTCCTACTAGTTTCATTGAGCTTGCCTTAGTTCCAGTGCTGTGGGGTTGATGAAGAGTTCTCTGTTCACATTTCCTGCTGCCTTTATGATACAATAAACCCCAACCACATTTCTGTCTGCCTTCCCCTAAATGCCAGTAAACATTCAGCTAATGATTTCAAACAACCACCAAAGATAATGACAGGATCTCTATTTTGAATTATGAGTCAAATGTAACTTCCTTAAAAAGCACTTTGCAACTGATCACAAACAATTTTCAGTTGTTCTAATTTATCAGTAAAAAGAGCTGTGTAGTTACTTAATCTCTGTGAATTATTCAAGGAATTGGCTCTAGAACTGATTTGGAACTTCTTCATTTCAAACTTTTAAGAAATTAATATAGAAAATAAAATAAAACAAGACAAATGTTGCTGGAAGGAAATGTACCTCCCTAATGACATTTCAAAATTTCATTGACAGGTGGGAATCTTGATACTAAAAATGTATGCATTCTAAGTTGTTAAGAAACATACACAGGAGGCTGGTCTCTTAGAGACAAACATTGCCTAAACTTCAAGATAATATGGTGCAGAATGACAGTCTCATTGCACCTCCAGGTGGGAGTGCGCCAGGATAAACACAGGGCCAGGGAGCTGTGCCTCAAAGACAAGCCTTTCCCTTATAATCTTACTATTAAAATGAAACTCCATTTAAACTGGAGGAGGTAGATAGGCATAGCTGGTGATATCCTGTCTTGGCAATCAGATCTAATTTTAACTTAATTATTTTGTTACTTAAACCAGCGTGACGTTACACCCTGTAGCCACTTCTGCCAGAGGTAAAAAGTCCAGCATTTCTACACTTTCTGCTTTCTGCCATTTGCTTTGGTTTTCTCTGCTTTAAAGTTGTGATTTGACTTTGCTAGAAACAGTACATAGTGCACTTTGCCCTACTGAAATGTCTATTATTACTTGCCCTGCTGCATTCTCTTAGAACGCCTTCCACTTGCTGTCTGGATCAGGTGCAGACCTTTTTTTTGTGATTATCTGGTACTTATCATAACTGGGTTCACAGTTCTGTGCTTTTTAGATACTTGTTAGGTCTTTCACCTGGGGTAAAACAGACCCGAAGAAGAAAGGGAACAGAGAGACCACAGAACACACCGAGTAGCTGGGAAAGAATCAGATGAGATTTTATCTTGCTTTCAAGCAAATATAGACCAAGTTGCCCCAAAATCTGCCCTGAGATATACAGGAAGATTGATAACAAAAACCAACTAGCAATATACAGGTCAAAGTGAAACTTGTAGCCAGGTTGGTTATTATCAGAATCGCTGAGATAAAACAGAAAGGAGGGTGAGGAAATGAATTTTATCCACTTAAAGTATATGACCCATTCTTTGACCTAGATAAAATAATGAAAAAAAACCAAACCAAAACCATGACATAGAAAGAACAAAGGAGATTTTTTCAATTGAAGGGCAATGTTGTCACAAGATAAAATGCTTATCTTGGTAATAAATACATGTAATTTGGGAAAGAGTATCAGAAAACATGGTTCTGGAATAATGTCCTAAATGTGAAAAACCTAAAGGGTTTTAAAACTGGGTTTGAAACATTTTGAAAAGATTATATGGAAAATTCTCAGGGAGAAAATTAAGTTCTTATAAATTGCATGTGGGACTGCCTCTGAAAGAGTATTTATATTTCTATGTTCACGACAGGAAGAGAATTCAATCATTATATTGATCTATGTGTCTGTTCTGCTGCTTGTCTTTGGAGTAGAACAGAAGGCTCTTCCTGCCTCTTTCTTAATCTTTCCACCTCTTTCCTAACCCTGGGCTTGCACGACAAAATGTCTTTGTGTTTCTATTGACATTAAAACTGCCAGGTGTATTTCTAGTGAATACTGCTTATATATTCAGCATTAACACCTTTTGCCAGAATTGCAGCCAACAGAAAACCTTTTCTTAAGTCAGTCTGGCAGGGGCAACAGGTTTTTCCCACCATCTGTGAGTTTTTTTCAACAAATTCCTTCTTGTTGCAGGTCATTGACAACTGTCATTGACAACTCCCTTCATCTGTCTTGTTCTAGTCCTGTGACACTTAATTGCTATGGTTCTTGACCTCTTATTAAAATTCTTAAGCTAGCTGATGTGGAAGCATCATGTGCCATTGCAAGTAGAATAGATACTTTATGGGCTTCTTCAGTAGCCTGTTCCAGAGTTTTCTGGAGACTGGATTTATATGGATCTTTTCAGTTCTGTGGTTTTATATTGCAAACAGGAGTTGAGTAACTTCTTCCTATTAGAGTTATTCTGCACACTAATGTGGCTCTTTTTTTACCCCTGGAAAGTACAACTTTTATTTCTGCTAAACACCGTGGAAATGAAACAAAGAGAAATATTTATCCCACATAATTTTATCTATTTAGATTTGTTTTATCCAGCTCTCCTTGACAAAGCAGACCAAGATAACTTACTCACTGGGAAGGCTGGAGGGAAAGATGTTGCAACAAAGCAAGTTTGATTTGGACATACAGCCTACCTTTTGGACATCTTGCATTTCTTAAGAAGGATGTTACCTAGTGAACCAACCATGCTTGATTACTGACTCACCTCCTGCTTGAATTAACTACCAGTATCCACAGAGTTATGAACTACTATTCTGAATCCCTCAAAATACATGGACAATAAAATGGGAGATATTTGAAAAAAGAATTAGGAGTAGTTAATTCAGTGGTTAGCAGAAAAGGATAATGGATTTTTAAAAGTGTTGATATTTTAAGGAGTAAGAGAAGTAGAGATGAAATTACAGTGTATATAAATTTTATCCCTCTAGCTTTTCAACTCTTGAAACAGATAAAATTTTGATATTTTTTCAATAAAGTATGCAATTTGGCTTAAGTTTGAATAAAATTGAGTTTGAATAGAGAATGGTACAGTACTAAGGGGTTGTCAAAGGGATGCCTGCTCTGGACTAGCTGTAAAACTTTTTCTCATCTGAATAAGATTGGATGACATAAAAGCATTCTATCAGAGACATTTCTGTTCTTGCCTGGGTAAAGAAAATCACTAGCTGTAGTTCTGGATCTCTGTTCTCTCTGACCCAGGTCCCTTGTGAAACGGAGGCATTGGACTTTGAAGCAGTTTTGAGCAATCAGGCAGCCTCATGTCTTTTGCAATTTCTCTGCAGACCAAGGAATAGTATAAAAGGAAAGCTACCAAGGAAGAATCACTCAGCTTACATATATTCTTTGAGAAGGAAAAAAAAAAATCAGCCAGATCAATTTTTTGCCAAAGGTTAAAAATCCACACTTTTTTAAAAAAAGAAATGATTCCTAGGTTTTATTTCTGTTTGCATTTATTTATTCAAAACTCTAATCTGTAGTCCTGAGTAAGTTGTCCGTGTTTGCTTTTACTAAGCAATTAATCATTACTACTACTTAATGAGAAGAAAAATGGAAAAAAGGATTTGGCACTAAATTCATTATCATTAAGTTACAAGAAAGAGAGAAAAAAATTAAAACAGTGTACTTCAGGAAGGAAAGCAAAAGAAGGTGGAGGTGTATATGAAGACCTTGCAGTATGCCAGTATAAGAAATTATGATTACAGAACTTAAAAGATATGTTCAGTAGAAATTAGTTTTGTTTATGCACTTTTGTTTATGCTAAAGAAAAGATACTAGTGTGAGATGTGAGGATGCAAATTTATAGAAGATAAAAAAAAGTGCTCTAGAATTGCATTTCATTGAAACCAGTTAACAATGCATTCCAGATTTTGTTTGTGAAAACTTAGGGAACTGTGTTGACACTTCTGATAAGAAAATACATGTTGGAGAAGAAATTTCCATGCAAAGTGCAACCATTCACTTGGTTTCTGTTCTACCAGCATATCAAAAGGAGTGAAAGGTCAGTCCATCAGTTGTTTTCTATTACTATCCTTGCTTGAGAAACTGCCATGGTCTTAAAAATCTCATGGTCTTAAAAAAATTTTAAGCAATGTGTTGTCCCTTTTGCAAAGTCTGATGCTACTTACCTTCTGGAGTGCTTTTTACTTTCTAGGAACACAAAAGCTGAGATCAGTGTCTTGGCACTTAGAGGAGCTGCATGAAGGTCCATGAAGGCATCCGTGGAGGCTTCATGAACATGTACCTCAAGAAGTCAATACTATCTATCCAAAATGCCTTAGACAAAACAGTTAAAATCAGAAAGAAGACTGGAAAAAAAATTCCCCAAACTAGAAATCAGTAATAATAATTTTTGGGGAAAAGAAGGAAACAAAGCAACTTTGTGTAATGGCTATGCAATTAGTCAGGAAATTACCAATCTTGTTGGAAAAATCTGTGAAATCAACACAGAACTGGTGGTCAAAGAGCAACTTTAAAATATGCTTTTACTAATTCAAACCACTTATACTTAGGGTAATATTTTGCCAGCCAAGGTGCTGATGCTGAAGAACTACAAAAGCCTTCTTGCATGCAAGGTAATAAAGTTAATGGGTTGTAGTGGCAGACCCTACATCTTACAAGGGTAGTCATGGAGTTGAATCCTGATCCCTCTGGACTGCATATGAAATGACTGTTTTTCAGAGAAATGAGAGATGGCTGAACCACCTTTAGAGCAGGGATAGACATGATGATGTCTTGGATCTCTGCACTGTATTTTTATAGTTTTAAATGCCTTAGGTTGGGTTTTTTTGCTTGCTTGTTTTATTTTTTTGGGTTGATTTTGTTTGTTTATTTGTGGATTTTGTTTTGTATGTTTTTGTAGTTGTTATTTTTTATTTGGGTTTTTGTTTTGTTTTGTTTACAAGAATTCCACAGGATTTTATGTCAACCTGCTCATAATTTGGATGTGATGTGATAATTTGGGAGGACAATAATAGGGTGGATGTTCTGATATCAGGATTCTATGAGTCTCAGCAGAGCAGAGAACTTTTTCAAAGTTTCAGACCACCTGGCTATTTTTTTTCAAATCCTGATGATCCTTTTGTGGCCATGAGTTATACATTGTTAGAGAGGAAAAAGACATGTTACTCTCCAAAATTAAGGTTTGTTTTCATAACTGATTAGGAAAAATGGCAGTCATCATATGCATAACTTTTGGAAATGCCTGAGAGGCTCCTATGAACTTGACACAGTAATAGCAGCATATCAATAGAACACAATTTTCTAACCTAGCAGATGTCCAGTTGATAATGAATTTTATTCAAACTGCCTCCAGCTTCCCTAAAAATCTCCATTTATGCTGGGAGCAACCCCCTTACTAGATTTTTCCTGTTCTAGGCATGAGTCAGGCTACCTTTGCTGCATCTGGTGCCAAGTACAAGTGATTTATACAAACAAGGGCTAAAGAGAAAGGATGTTAAGATTTTCTAATGTAATATTACAAGTTTCCAATCTCAGGCTGAATACTACAACATTAACTTATCTCTTTTGTAGATGAACAAGACATAATTTTCGTTTCATAGCATTCCCATGTTGGTGCAAGTGGGTGCAGATGCATCAAGTCACTAAAGGAACAAAAAATCCTTTTAACATCATTATTCTTATTCTAAAACTTGGTTTTAAATAGGGATATTTATGAAATTCTTCTTAGAAAAGGAACAACCCCCAAAACCTCTGTCTGTATCTAAAATATAAAATATATAAAGAAAAATTTTAATGCAGAAAGGCTCTATATAATGTCAACTGTTATGCAAGATTATTTACAAGCACTACCTAGGATGATTAATAATATTATTTCCACATCTGGGTGGTGTTAATGCAAGAGTTAATTATTTGTTGTAACTGTGATTAAACTGTTTATGAAGTTATACTTAACTATGTCCTTTATTATTTGTAGTGTCTAGGTAAATTACATTTTTATTTGCTTTAAAAATGGTCTTGACTCACAGATGTGCAATCAATTAGTGGTTTGTTCTCTCACTTTTACTCTAATGAGCCTGGTCAGTTCTGAGCAGGATAAAAAGGGATCTCAAATCTTGAAAAATCTCCCTGACTTTAAGGAGTTTCTCATGCTGACCACATTTGTGAAGGTCAGGAGATGCTTTTTTCACTGAGGCATCATTGCACTGAGGCAAGAAAACCAAGAAAAGAAAAATCAACACAAATATTATTTTTTCTTCTTATTGACTACTTTCAGCTGCACATTTAGCAGAACTGCCTTGTTGGGTGAATGATTCAAAGACACTGTACTGAAAGCCCTACAGGGTATAGAAGACAAGTGTTTGGTTAGGGGTCTTTGGACTTTATTACTAGAAGATGGGATTTCTGGAAGTCCTGTTAACTGTGTAGGCTATCTAGTAATTTAGTTATAGCTCATGATGTTACAGAAAACATCAGCGTAATGACAGCTGCACTTAACTGCACACACTGCTCAGCAAATATTCTCTATTTTAAAGAGTACCTCTAAAAGGACATGGTTGTTTTTTTTTTTTTCAGGTACTGTTCAACTCATTAATTCAACCACATATTTGCAAATAAAAATGGCAAAATTTTCTGTAGCTTCCTACCTGAGGACAACAGGAGTAAGAACCTCTTACCAGGAGCAATGGTATTTTGTTTGCCATTTCAGGTTTTAGATTTAGAGTTATGTGGACAACCAGTACCCCTGATGGCTGGAAACAAGAATGATCTCAGCTGGGGGACTGAGTCATGTAACACAAAGGCAGTCATAAAGCCTAGGGTAACAGATGAAAGAGGACATTAATTAAAGATTAAATCTGTAATACTGTTACCAAATTATGAGGGAGTGCACTTGCCTTTTACCTGACAATCAGAGGTAATAATAGAGCATTTAAAAACATATAGATATTTTTATAATCTCCCACCACAATTAATTATTTCACTCCTTAGGTATTAACAAACTTCCTTGGCCACAAAGGTCAGTAGGCTAAGACTGTTTCTGACGTGGGACAGTCCTGAGTCTGTCCTTTATCAAAGCTGCTGCTGCATTAAAAGATAGCCAGACTATGCCACCTGTTAGGTAATCTCAGCAGCAAAGCAACTGGAGTCTTGAATTCTTGTAATGATGAATAAATTTCCAGGTGCTCAATAGGTGAATACAGGAAGGCTGCAAATACTGACATCAGGTCTTGACTAAGCGACAGTCTTTTGCAGATGAGAAAAAGTTGGCCAATCCCTTTAAACAGTTGTGTAATTTGAATGGAAATATATATATATATTTGTGGAAATATTGAAATATAGAAATGCCATGCTGTGGCCATATTAATGACCAGATTAGCTACCAAATGATACAGTTCTTTACTGACCCAAAAATATTGTAGACTCCTTCAGCTGTAACTGAGAGTTCAGAATGATTAAGAATCAGCAGGAAGAAAGGGGCAAGAACACATTAAACTGTTAATCTGATGTATTTTGTCAAATACATATCACAATCCATTCTTATAGTTAGCAGGAACAAGGAAAACTTACTTTCACAAGGAAAGAGAAAGCATTCTACAAATGCAGATTAATCCTTATGTAAGGCATCCCTGGTTTGGAATAGAAGAGCAACACAGAAGTCTGTGCTAAGCTGGGAAGAAAAAGGCAAAGTCTTGGGATTTCTCGCTGAAAAAGATGGGGACATTTTCCTGCCACTTTCTTACTTCTTTTCATTCAGATGAGTGCTAAATTATCAAGCACAATTTTAATCACAACATGCAAGAATATATTGGATTTACCAAGATGCCATAATTTTCTCATAGGCACAGGCAGCAATCAGTGATGACAATGTCTTTGGCCAGTACTTGTTAGCTCCTATCAACATTACAGTAATAAGGGGCAAAAGAAACAACCACATGAAAGTGATTTGTCCAGATCAAGGCCAGCATCCTTAACTGGAAACACCATCTTATCTCCTGCTGGTCAATGACTTGAATAGAGTGTTCTCTGGCTCAGAATCCATATCCAGAAATATCTCCCAGGAAAGCACTTCATGAACTCTGGGAAAAAAACTCTCTGGTTATCCAGACAGAAAAAGTACACTATTTCAATCCTCAAACAAATCAAAGCAGTACTTATTAAAAAATACCCTCAGAAGAAATTACGAGAAGGATTTTTGTGATTCAGATTATTTGATCGGAAGTGGCCAAGCATAAGCACATTCCCATGTTGGGCATGGGAATAAATATGTGTGAAAATACAATATGTATTTTCAAAATGAACTGCATCTGAAATGGACTACATTTTCATAACATGAACAGTATTTAAAATATAAACTACATATTTTTACAGATACCTTATTTTAGATTCTAAGACTGTAAAGAAGCCCAAGAGATATATGAATAGTAAGTAGATATTTCAGGTGTCCTCATTCTGCTAGAGCAGTATAAAAATAGTTCAAATGTGGATGAGAACCAAGGAGCCTGCTCTATTGAATCAGTAGCATTCCTAAATATATCTGTGGTACAGTGAATGAAGTAAAGTGAACATGATTTAACACATTGCAGTGGGTCTAGTAAATTCAGATTTTATTCTGAAACATGTAAAAGATGGTATTTCTTCCTTCATGAATGACTCTATATCAGAATCATGTTGAATTTATTTTTAAAAAAGTTAAAAACTCGGGTTTTAACAAGTGTTTATTAGTGACCACTGCAGCTACAAATGTGTCCTGGTTTTGGCTGGGATAATTTTCTTCCTAGTAGGTGGTACAGTTTTTTGTTTTGGGTTTAATATGCAAATGATGTTGATAAAACACTGATTGCTTAGTTGTTGCTAAGCAGGGCTTACCCCAAGCCAAGGACTTCCCAGTTTCCCACGCTCTGCCGGTGAGCAGGTGCACAGGAAGCCAGGAGCAAAACTGGCCATGACAGCTGCCCTGAACTGGTCAAAGGGATGTTCCATATCATATAGTGTCATGCTTAGTGTATAAACTGGGGGGAGTTGGCTGGAAGGGGCCAGTCCCAGCTTAGGGATGGACTGGGCATTGGTCAGCAGCTGATGAGCAAAACTAGTGAGCATCACTTGTCTGTCTTGTGTTTTATTCCTCTATGTCTTTGTTGAGTAACTCAGTTTTCATTGATATTATTGTTATTATTATTATTATTTACTTCATTTAAATTATTCAACTGTTCTTATCTCAACAGGTTTTAACTTTTTCTGCTTCTCCTCTGTAGGAGGAGCCTACATGTAGGCTGGGGAGTGGAATCAACAGCAGTGGTGTGGTGTTTAGTTGCCATCTGGGGTTAAAGCGTAAATCTAAGATAGAATAAAGCCACTGTGTTGTAAATCAGCTATTTAATTCATTACTAGTCATAGAGGTATTGAAAAATCCTTGTTTGATGTGGTACGATGTTTGGCTGATCACTGAAAATCTGGAAATTGAATTTTCTAGAAGGAAAAGAAGACTGAAAAACATGAAGGGGAGATAAAACATTTAAGCCAGTCTAATTAAGAAAGTGTGATGCTTTTGATTCACTTTCTTATTATTAAAATATAAGCTTAAGTTTTTTCCCCATTTTTTAGGTTCCTTTCAGCTAATCGCATTGCCTTTGCAACATTACTTAAAATCATGATTTATTCTTGTTTCATTTTGAAGATTACTGTATTTTACATGCAGTAAATTTTTTTCTTGTCTCATGCAATGAGCATTTAAAATTGCAACCAAGAAAATGTGTATCTCTGATTACCACTAATTTTAATGGAATAGTAAAGAGCTTTAATTTATAGTCTTTTAGTCCCTTCCAACAGATAATCCTCTATCTCCTGAAAGGCATGTTTGTTTTACAGAAGACTCATAACAAAATAATAATTATTATGTGGGGTAATATCTATCACTGGATTGTTTTTTAGGCTGATACAGACAAACATCTATGAAGACATGGACACAGGCAGCACTGCCATAAGCAAGAGGATGGATCTGATCCCCTCTTGAGGTGACTCAGTCCTTTCCAGTTCAGTGGCTTACTAAAGAGATGGTTCAAATGTTTTAGTGACACTAGACCAGGCATGTTATTGAGGCATTAATATGTTGTACTTTTTACCATAAGGAAAACTCCCTCAGTAGGAAACTTGACTACAGCTTCTGACTCCTTGTCAACCTACAGGTGACATTTGTCTCAATTCAGGCTGAGTTTTCTGGTTTTATTGAAGAATGACACACACCCACAATCTGAAATGATGTTACAATATTTTCTCATTTGTCTTTAAATATATTCCCCTATGAGAAAAACTGTGGCTTCTCTCAAAAACAAAAACCAAACCAAACCAAACTCCAAAACCTCCCTAAAAAACTCCAAAACAAAAATCTCCTGAAATAGGTTTTAATGTTTCCTAACTGCTGTGGCTTAGTCAAGATTATAATTCACATAAACTTTTCTTAATTACACAGAAGAAAACATTCTTTGAATTTTCATTTTAGGCAGAATATTTGAAGTTACAGTTTCATAAATGTCCAAAACAAGTACTTTTCTCTTAAATTCCTGAAGCATAAAGCATCCTAGACAGATCCATTCAGAAAACCCATGCTCCAGTAAGGTTTTACGACCTTCCAGCCCTTCAGAAGGCTGCCCTGTTTGGTGTGGACCTCCTGCGTGGGCAAGGTGAAAGGGTGTATAAAGGGAAGCATGTCACCCACACTTGATCATCTACTTCATTTTCATCTGTGCAAATTCTACCCACTTAGATAATTGCTACATATACACCCACTCAACTGCTTGCAATAGAAAGAATGCTATTATTACAGTATTTAACTGAATTAATAACTAGAACAAAGTCATCCAACAATGGAGGATCTTGACAATCTTGACAATCCAGACCTAAATCACATTTCAATGTTTATTTTGGGATTTGATGATGAATGCTGTTTATAATGCTTAAAGTGGTGCACAGTCAGTCAGGAGAAATGGGACCATCAGACTATTCTGAAAGGAAGACCTGAGACCAGCCATGAGATGAGCCTTACAACTCTACATAATGGAAAATGTTTAATAAGATAAGGCCATACTCTACTGTATCTGTATGTACATGAGTTTAGAAAATAATAATGTATTCAGGTGCATGCAATAGTTAATAGCTGTATTTGCATATGTGTCTCTCAGTAACAGCAACACAGGGTGAGTACATTAAATACACTTCAGTCCTGCTAAAAGACGTACACTTATGGCCATCACTAGTATTTTGACTGCTCACACAACACTGGGCTACTCCAAACATTTCTGAAACTCTGTTTGTATTTGGGATAAATTGTTTTTTCCTTTCTCTTCTCTGGACTTGATGTCAGCAGGCTATGTATGACACAATCATTATGATCTGGAGGAAAATTTTAAGTATTTCTATCCTTTGACCCATATGGTGCCCTTGGTTACATTACCAACTGCTTATTTAGCCTTTGAGCCATTGACTCAAAGGCTAAACAATCCACCGTGACACTGGACTGAATGGAGGGAAATCACCAGATATATTTCTGACCTGAATCTAGGCTGACCTACTATGAAGCACAAAAACTGTAGTATGCTTATATTCAGAAAATGTCACCTTTTAAGACCTAAATATCTAAATGGCAGGGGTGTTGTAACTAGATTATCTTTAAGGTTCCTTCCAAAACATTCTATGACTTTATGATCTGCAAGACTCTGTCCTCTCTATGCTATATTTTTCTAAATATAGACTGTTAATCAGACTAAATCAGACTAAAATAATAATTAAACAGGAAAACTCATCCTATTTCCTCTGCCTCTAGGCACATAAAGAACACAAGACTATCAGTACAGGCAATGAAATTTTATGGCAACTGCTGAATTCCAGCAGACTGGAGTGAATGAGAAGTGCAAGGGAGTAGTGAAGGTTGTGCAAAGGAAGGGTGGGAATTGTGACGGGTATTACAGAAGAAGCTGGGGAACAGCCTTTCTTTCAAACAAACCATGGTGTGTAAAAGAGCTGGGAATGACAATGGTATTTCCAGATAATGAGGCTGTGGAGATTCGATAGTTTGGGGTCAATGAAAGGATGCTGGGAAAAGTGCACCTAACCATAGAAGGGAGCTTTCTTTGGTGACACTGTGATAAACTGGGCAAAGAAATTAGGAACCAAGGTGATGGAGACAAGACAGGGCTTTTTCAAGTGAGATAGATTTACGTTGAGAATGGAAAAAGAGATGCAGGAGAGAGAATTTCAGCCTAAGAACTGCTGCTGGGAAAGAAATAGGGACAAAGAATAATGCAGACTGAAATTAGGTGAAAAAGAAAGGGAAGGCAGGAAAATTATATGAACATCAGTGGAGTGCGCATATATTGAAAAAGAATGCAGAGGACACTTTCAAAATATTAAGGCATATAGAAAAGAGAGATAACAATACCTGCTTGAGATCATGTGTTCTTATAAATTGGATGAGACATAAAAATTCATGATGATTTGTCACATCTCTGCCATTAGCAAGTGATGTGCTGAAAACCTCAGATGACAAGAAGGCAGGATGCAAACCTGTGGTACAGTGAAGGGATACCCTTTTGCCAAGCTGCAACCTCCAGCTGCAGTGGTTAGGAGGTCTCCAGCCCTGCATGCTGACACCACTGTCCCTGCCAGTAGTTAGATGCTGAATTTAGAGCCAGATGGTCCACACTGAAGGCTGTAGAACAGAAGAATGAAATTGGGGGTATGAAAAAGAAATGGGGAGACTTGTGCAGCAAAGTAGTGTTGGCTTTCATGATCTCGCATATGTAAGAGGGATGGCTTACACAGGTACTTAATGAAGGAGCTCTTCCTGGAGCTAGGAGTAAATACTCTGTGCTGTTCCTCAAATTATCATCTTCTGCTTCAAGGCAAATGAACTGAGTTAGTTTTTAGACCACTAGATTTTAATGTCAAGCAACTTTGTGTTTTCCTCCAGGACAGCAGCAATATTTGCAATCACAGGATAAGGTTGAGCCTTGGCAGAATTTGGTTTGATTCTGCTCATTTTACATAGGAAAAAACAGAACAAGTTTTCACACTTAATGTCTGAATAGCCCTGCATGAGCAATATAGTTTCTTACACCATGTACAGAGGGCAGATTCCATCTATATAACAGCTTTCCAAGAATGTTTTTGGGGAATGTTTCCTTCAGGATCTAAAGGAAAAGCTAATTTTCTTCCTTATCTGTGAAACATCTCTCCAAGTAGATAAAAACTAATTATTTGTCTTGGCAGCCATCTCTAAAACTTCCAAGCCTGCCTGCAAATAATCCCACATCTGTGGTACTGTCCTGATTCCCACATTTTAGCATCAATGATTGATATGTTTAGAACATCAATATTAAAAAAATAAAGCATTCAAGTTCAGTTTATTGAGGCCTTCAGTATATTAAGACAGCCATCTCTTCCCATCACCCTGCAACATTACTGCCTGAAATAGGATCCAATCCCAAGAACCCACAAAGACCACCATTGCTCCAGAATGGGGTTTGTAGCAATTGCTAATCCTGTCTAGGTTCTGGCATGTATGCTCAAGCAAGTATTAAGAAACAAGAGGCAAGACTGAGGCAAATTTTTAGAACCAAGTCATTAGTTTCTTTTAGTAAGAAACTTTATAGCCTCCAAGCAAAAGTTGTAATTTTATGTTAAGCATAGTATCACAATAATTTAGGGCAGAAATGTCCTTTATGATCTAGTCCAAGCATTAACCTAAGACCATCAAGTCCACCACTGAACCATGCCCCTGTGCACCACATCTCCTTGTCTTTTAAAAAAATACCTCCAGGATTGCTCCAGCGATGGTGACTCCACCACTGCCCTGGGCAGCCTGTTCCAATGTCTGACAAACCTTTTCAGTGAAGAAATTTTTCCTAATATCCAATCTAAACCTCCCCTAGTGCTACTTGACATTGTCTCATCTTCCTTGTTGCTTTAGAGAAGAGGGATCACAGGACTCGAGGCATGGCCTCAGCAGTGCTGAGTACAGGGGGACAATCCCTGCCCTGGTCCTGCTGGCCACACTATTGCCATTGGTCTCCTTGGCCACCTGGGCACACCCTGGCTCATGTTCAGCTGCTGACCAGCATTCCCATGTCCTTTAGCACTGGGCACCTTCCCAGCCACTCTGCCCCAGCCTGTAGAGATGCGATGGGGTTGTTGTGATCCAAAGGCAGGACCCAGCACTCGGCTTTGTCAAACCTCATAAAATTGGCCTAGGCCCATTGATCCAGAGCCTTCCAACTATCCGGCAGATCAACACTCCTGCCCAACTTAGTGCTGACTGAAGGTGCTCTCAATCCCCTCATCAGGTCATCCGTGAAGGTATTAAAAAGGACAGGCCGCAGTACTGAGCCCTGGGGAACACCACTTGTGACCAGCTACTAAAATTAATCATTCCATGTTCTACTGGAATCATCCTTGATGAAGGGGAGCCAGCTCTCAGCACAACTCACCTGGAGTGTCATGCAAGCAACACCAGACTAGGACTGCCAAATTCTGTAACCTATTTATTTTCAACTTTCAAATAGCAGTAGAAACTCTATTACTTCTCTTGTAAACAGATTAATAACTTCATTTTTTCTTGCTGAAAAACTTATTGGAATATAAAATGTGCCAAAGTTATACTGTCTTTAACTCTCATTTATTCTATGCTTTAACTGACCTTTAACTGAGTTACTTTTTTACCTTCTTACTACCAAAATTATTTAACAGCAATAGGTATATCCCATTTTAAATTTCATTTTGGTAGGTTAAAAAAGTCACATTCTCTGCCTCATTCTTTGGAGTGTTTTCTGTACTTGTTTCAATCTAAATAGATGTATGTAAACAAGGAAGAAATAGAATTATATAAAATATTTCAGAGATTTCAGCCATGCCTTCAATGTTAGCTGTAACACTTCAGTAATCCTACCTGGAACATTGCAAGATAAGCCCTAAGGTTATATTTACTCTTCCCATAGCCTCATGCCATTGTCAGGACTGCCTGGCAACATTAACAATTAGAAAAGGAAATGAGTTTACCATTTCTCCACATCTTGAATTCCTGTTTTCTTAACACTTTTTGGTCTGGAACACACTGGGTAGTGCAGAATGGAGGAGACTCCTAATTATTCCTAATTTCTCAAATATAAGTGTTCAGTTTGCTATTCTTCGCCACTTGGTATTCTAAACTCCACAAAGCTACTAGAAACGCCTTACTACTGGGCCTGGAATGAAATCTGATAGACTGTTCTTGCATAGATTGAGAAAATGAACTGGTTCTATTCTTATCATGTCTGAATCTTGATTTTTCATTCCGTTTTATTATTTCTCCTCCTTCATCTTTATGATCAATCTGCCAATTCTCCATCTCATTTCCTTAATTCAAAATTAGAGCAAAGTACTTTTTCAGCTCTATTAACTTTTTATATTTATCTCACCTTGGTTGCTACTTTCATTTTTAGCTTAAGTTTAACATCTGCTTCTGATTCACATGACACAGTTCATTATACCAATCAGTTCCTTTTGCTCCATTTCTTGTAGAATCTTTATAGTCATGATAATATACATTGTACACCAGGTATCTGTAGGAATTTGGGAAACTTTCTAAAATTTTTAACATTATTTCACCTAAAAACTCCAGGCTGATTTTGTGTCTATTTAATATAATTTCTCACTCCCTGAGATCCAAATACTTAAATTCTGATTTCATGTAATGGCATGGATTCCTCAGAGTAGTTTTGCCTTTCATTAGAAATCTCTCTTCATATGCAAATCTGCTGATAGAAGCCCATATCAGATTCATTAAAATACTCTGAAAAAGCCTCATACCAGTTTTTCTTCAAGATGACTCTCAAGAATAAAAATGAGAAGGAAAAGCAAAGATAGCAATGCAATTTTTTTTTCTTCACACAATGATATTCAGTCCTATTTATTCCAATGTGTTTTTCAATATCCATATTATCATGTTGCTGTTTCATTCCATTTCTGTTCTTCAATAGTAGTTTTAGTTCTTGCATTTCCATCCTGACTCTTCAGATGATAGCAAACACAAAGGAAACAAAACACATGCAAACAAAACAAAATAATTTCAGCTACATTTGATGTTGTTAAGTGTTGGTGAGTGCTGATAAGTGTTACATACAACATTTTTTCTCTCTGCACTGATCATCTAAATGTATTTTTGCCTCTCAAATACTTTCTATCTGCATTATATCAAAGTCTCTACTAGCAAAACCACTTTTCCAATAATTTTCTGCTTCATGCTAGGGAAGGAATATCAATACTTTTATTCCCTCACAAGAAAACACATTACTGAACAAATATGTCTTGTGCCATAAAAACCAGAAGGCAACAGAAAGGCATCAATGGTGGATGCTTTTTTTGCAGGTTTGTGTCCCCTTTCCCTGGACTACAGCTACAGCGCTGCAATGGGGGAACAATGTACTGCAGTCATGCATTTTACTTAATGGAAGTCCATTTCTTGTTCTGTATCAAATCAAATAAATGAAATTCAATCACCTGCCTGAAACAGGCTGGATTAACTATTTCCTGAACTTCAAAATTGACACCTATTTTTTGTATCAGTTTAAATAAGACCTCCACGATATAAGTAAGAGGGTGAACAGCAGTACTACATAAGGGTATTTATTACATTTCATCTTTCTTCTGCTGAATTTAGCCATATTAGCATGTGCTGCGTTCTGCTTTAATTATATCCCAAGTCTGTGCGACACCCAAGTCTCTTAACCTTTTAAAAGAGGTTACTTCCTTTGCAAAACCAGCGCATTTTCTCAATTTAGCAGTCAATGACACTGCCGGAAAGTTTCCTTGAACAACGCAGACACGAATTGGCTGGAAGCACGTCCTAGGGAGCCCTTCTTTCTTCCAAGAAGGGAAGGGCGCAGAGGGGTCTGCGCGTACCGCGTTCCCCGGCGATGGGAAGCGGCTCCTCCATCCCAGCGCGCCCAGGCGGGGCTCCCGACACCCGTCCCGGGATTTTTACGGTTGAAGAATGACACGGAGATCTGGGAGCGGAGCCTGCCGTGCCTGCCAGGCGCAGCTCCGCCCCCCGGTCCCGGCTGCGGGGGTGGCGGGGCGCTTATCCCGGGACGGGGCTCAGCCGCGGGGTCCGGGACGGCGCCGCCGCCGCGGGCAGGTGAGCGGGGCGGGGGCTCGGGACGGGACGGGACGGGACGGGACGGGACGGTGGGTGGCGGGGGCAGGTCCAGGTCCAGCCGCGTTCCAGCACTCCCCTGCTTCAGCAGCGGTCTGCTCTTAGGGACCCTTACCGCCAGATATTGAGGAAACCCCCGAGTCTTCGTGGTGTTGACATTTGGGAATGTTAAATTACGTTTCCAGGTGAAGAAAAAAGACAAATGTAGGTGTTGGGCACTTGCAGTATTTTACTTGTGCCTGAGCAGGACGAGTACCCGATTTGAACTCAGATCCTGCTCCTTGTACACCCTCTTCATACACCCGACCATGTGTGCTCACAGGTCAGGAAATCCAAATACATCTTGGGCTGGATCCCAAGACTTGTAGCCAGCAGGGTGAGGGAGGTGATTCTGCCCCTCTACTCTGCTGCAGATGTGAGCCATCACCGGGAGTGCTGATCCAACTCTGGGGTTCTCAGCATAGTAAAGACATGGGCCTGTTGGAACAGGAATAGGGAAGATCACGAAGATGATCAGAGGACTGTCTTGAGAAGACAGGCTGAGAGAATTGGGATTGTTCAGCCTGATGAGGAGGAAGCCTCGGGGAATCTCATTTCAGCCTTTTAGTGTGTGAAAAGGACCTACAAGAGGGCAGGAGAGGGACTTTCTACACAGGCATGTAACCAGCAGGACAAGCGGAAATGGCTTTGAATTGAAATAAGGCAGTTTAGATTAAATATCAGGAAGAAGTTTACTGTGAGAATGATAAGACACTGGACCAGGTTGCTTAGAACAGTTGTGGATGCCACATCATTGGCAATGTTGAAGGTCGGGTTGGATTGGGCTTTGAGCAAACCCATGGCAGAGGGGTTTGGAACCAGATGCTCTTTAAGGTCTCTTCCAACCCAAACCATTCTATGATTTTATTATTCTTCTTGCTCTAAACTGCCACATTTCTTGAAGCCAAACTGAGCAAGGATGCTCAGCTGGGGGTACTCCCTAATACCCACATGCTCAATAAAACACAAGTGGGAATTCAGTTATTCATGTTTGCTAAGGCTGTAAATGGGAGTGTTCTGGATTTAGCCTCCTCAGTGTGTGAAAAAGGTAGAACAGCTGCAAAATCCTGGGAGGCTGAGGCCAGTAATGGCCAATAGTGTCTGTCTGGAGGGACTGTTCATTTTTGGGATGGATGTGCTGAAGGTAGGGGAAGCTCTACAAACACAGGAGGGTACAAGATGGGTGGATTTATGGAGATAAATAAAGTGGACAGTGGCAGGGTGAGACCAGCAAGAGAATTATTTTCCATGGAACTGCCACAAATTCTCTAAGAAATATAAAACTGGAATTTCATTTACACTGAAAAGCAAAAGGCAGATTTGTAACTGTTAGATGATTGCCCTCATGAAACAGAACAATTGAGTTTGAGCAAAGAGTAGGAGCCTGCCACAAGAAAGCAAGTGTCAAAAAATTCTCTCTCCGAGACTCTTCAGTTACCTTACACTTGCTTCTGTGTAAAGCATCTTCTCACACTGATAAACTTATTGCCAAGAGCAAACTAGTGAGCAGGACCAAGATTATGACTCTTGGTCATGACTGAAAGCCAACTACAAGGTTTTAATTTTAATGTAATAAGTCTCTTGTGACAGCTTTGTTCTTCCCTGGGATTATAGTGTTGTTAAGATTATCCTTATCAGTAAATGATGCTTCAGCAAGACCTTAGGATCTGAACAACTTGTACTACAGGAGACTTTTGTTGAAAGGGGAGCTCCTCTCTAAGTAGGGAGACAGTAGTTCTGTCTTTCTCCATCATGATCTGTAATTTTACACTGTACATACAGTGATTACTCTGGAATTTGATATGCTTTAGAGGTGGAGCCCAAATACCTCACATGTCAACACACAAGTTATTCTCTATAAGAACAATGAAATCACTCAGAACAGTAACTTCAAGTCCATCACTAGATAAGATAAGAAAAATGTAGAGAATTTAAAAAATGTTTGTTTGGATTTTTTTGTTAAATAATATGATGCTATACTCACTTGTTAACCTTTTAGATGATATTCAGTATTGAAACTAGATAAGATAAGAAAAATGTAGAGAATTTAAAAAATGTTTGTTTGGATTTTTTTGTTAAATAATATGATGCTATACTCACTTGTTAACCTTTTAGATGATATTCAGTATTGAAATATGTTGGAGTTGCTCAGAGTTAAGGTTTGATAAAAGCAGAAGAGAAATGTCTCTCTTAAATTTGACATTTGGGGCAAATCAAAGCCATTATAAAGAAATGTGTTTACTTTGTGGTAGCACTCCTGCATTGTCTTCTAGTGCATAATCAAGGAGATTGTTAGTAACAGGCTTGCAATAGGTGCTCATATAATTGTAATAATTTCATATATGGTGTTTGATAGAAAGACTGCTTCAAAATTGTATTTGAGGTTTCTGCACGGGACTAGTGAGACATAGCCAGCAGAA